>NC_043706.1:84625060-84790335 GCF_006229205.1 Suricata suricatta
AAGCTCCTAATCCCATTCACTTCCCCTGTAAGAAAAAGAAATGGACAATTTTAAACAAAACTTTTGTGTGCCTAGGAAAACAAAAAGATACTTTATTTATCTAAAAGTATAATGTATTTCCAGAATTGCCTTCCTTGGACCCAGCGGGGTCTTGTCCAATATATGTACAGCATTTTCATTATCCTTGCAAAATTGTAACTATAGAAAAACAATGTGATATTATTTTTATTATTGTTGATATTAATAGAATTGTTCATAACGAGTTGTTATTAATGATGTGATGTTATAAAAAGAATCCTTAATTATTAATGGCATTGATATGACATTATTAACTTTGATACTAAAATGAACATTTCATTATTCCAGATGCAATTATATTGTTAGACACAAGTTATTGCTAATAGATTATACTTTCTGCAGCCTTGTTTTGGCACATGGTAATTAGCTGTGGGTTTATATTGCTGAATAAAAAATTGGCACTGGGATTTTATTTCAGGATAGTGGAGGTTCAGAGCATTAACTCAGTGGAATGGGGCAGGTAAGAAGAATCGTTGACCTTACTTTGTTCAGTCCATGTCCATTCTGCTCTGGATGACTTTTCAGTCACACACGCGGACGAAAAGCATAGCTGACAGTGGTAGTGTGTAAAGATTTGGCTGCTGAAGGGTCTTCTGTCATGTCACATTTTCTACACAGTAAATCAAGAGAAGTCTCTTTTCTGTTCAGCATTGGTTATTAAGATGTGATATTATCCTGTGATTTATATCATGTTGTCACAATGCATTTCATTTTGCTTTGTTTCAATAATACAATGAATTCTTTCATAATTTCTTTCAATTTGCCTCAGGAGTTGTTATATACTCCAGGATTTTATTTCTTGATATTCTGCTCAGCCTTATTAATACAAGTGAAGAAAGTATATCCCTCCATAATTGCTTATAGCCTGTACAGTGCAATACGGCATATTACCTCATTTTAGATAATTCTTTTGTAGTGGCGTGATATTCTAACACTTAAATGCTCTGTGTAGAAGCAAATAGCTTTGCAAATTACTTTATAATCTTGGTTAACTTCAACTGGTTATTCCCACACAACACTTTAGTCTTTGTGCTTTAACAACCACCCTGCACTTTAAAGATCCTCAGGCACAACTTGAAGGGCAGTTGAACAGAAAAACTAATAGAAGGAATGAAATCTTCTCCAAAAAAGTCTAGAGCAGGATTTCCTAAGGCCTCTCTTGCCCTCTCCATGCCTCTATCCCCTCTTGATCTCAGCACATAGAAACACACTCACTCGGAGCCATTGCACCTAGAATGCTCTGATGCCTGGGGTTAAAGAAATCAGATGACCATCTGATTTGAGACAATTAAGGCAGGTTGAGATTTTTTTAAAGGCAGGTGTAAAAATGTAAAACACTTTATTTTCTTATCTGAACAGAATGTCTATCTGGGGGTTTGATTTCACTTGATGATTGGAATCCTTAATCAATTATTGAAAAATTTAAAATTTCAGGTTTTAAAAAAATTCTTAGTCATTTAAGATGAGGCATATATTCTCTGTTAATATTTACTTTTAAATATTTCTGATGTAATAGTTGACACATACCCAGAAATGTGTATAACATATATAAATTATAAAATTAATAATGAAAGGAACTCTTAAAGAACTTTTTGTTGTCCTTGAACTATAGTTGACATACAATATTATATTGGTTTCAGATGTGCAACACAGTGATTCAACATATATGTATATATATACGTATATATATATATATATATATACATTACAAAGTGATCACTAGGATAAATCTAGCTACATTTGTGACCATATAAAGTTGTTATATATTATTAACTATCTTCCATACGGTATACATTGTATCCCCATGTCTTATTTATTTTATGACTGGGAGAGTGCACCTTTTAATTCTTTTTCCCTATTCTGCCCATTCCCCAATCTCCCTCCCTTCTGGAAACCACCAGATTGTTCTCTGTATCCATGATTCTGTTTCTGTTTTGTTTTGTTTGTTTATTTGTCTTACTTTTTTATTTTTAGCTTCTACATATAAGTGAAATCGTTTGCACTTATCTTTCTCTGACTTATTTCACTTGGAATAACACTCTTTAGATCCATCCATGTTGTCACAAGTGACAAGATTTCACTTTTTTTAATGGCTGAGTAAATTTCCAGTGTGTTTGTGTCTGTGTCTGTGTCTGTGTGTGCGTATGTGTTTTACACGCCACGTCTTATTTATAATTTGTCTACTTTGAACACTTATGTTGCTTCCATATCTTGGCTATTGCGAATAACACTGAAATGAACATGAGGTGTATATATCTTTTCAAAGTAGTATTTTTGTTTTCTTCAGACAAATACCCAGGAATATAGTTGTTGGATCAAATAGTAGTTCCTTTTTATTTGGGGCAAAAGAAGCCTCATACTGTTTCTATATAGTGGCTGCAACCTTTTTGCATTTCCATCAACATATGAGGGTTCCTTTATCTTCATATCCTTGTCCACAATTATTATTTATCTTTTTGATAGTGGCAATTCTGAGAGTTATCTCACTGTGGTCTTGATTTGCATTTCCCTGATGATCAGCGAGGTTGAACATCTTTTCCTGTGTCTATTGGCCATCTGTATGTTTTCACGGCAGGTTGAATTTTTGTCTATACACTTAGAAAAATAATTCTGTTAAGTAGACTTTGAAGACTTGTTGCCTCTTCTGTGTCTTTTAGTAATGAGAAACTTATCATGAGAGAAATTACAACTGGCAAGAAATTTCAGTAGAGTTCTATAAAAGTAAACTTTAAAAATCATTTTACATTCTTATTCTCAAGATAAAAATATGACTATGAAGTTTGATAAATTTTATTTAAGATATTTATTCAAGATAAAATTTTATTATTGAGTTTGGTAATTTTTAAAAATTTCCTTTAAAAATAAAATAAAAGAACAATGAAGAAGAAAAGCATTATTTTATCTTTCTCATAAACTAATTATAAATATATTATGTAAAAATAATTCAACATAAACAGTCTAAGATCATCTTTAAGCCATACTCGAGGGACAAGTAATTATCTAATCAGGAAATCTCACTCCCTGGGGGGTCACCAAGTGTCTAATCAGAAAGAAGTCTACTGTCCAGAGGTAGCTATTAAAAGTACTTTGAGTCTCTCTGTCTTTCATCAAGACCAGAGGCTTTGCTGAGTATTTGCAGGATTACTATAGCCATTTATCCATCGTTGCATGGACAAAGCATACTAGTCCTTGGGTCGTTGCCTGTGTCTTTTGGCATGACAACGTGTATGAGTCTCTAAGCTTTCTGATTTGCTGCTGGGTCAGAGGCCTCTTGGTTGTCTAACCCTGATGAAGAGTTAATTAAATTCTGATACTAGAATAGCATTTCATTTGCCTTAAGTACACTTTTTATGCAAGGGGTTTTCAGAGCTTTGGAGAACACGGGGACATAAAACTTGTAGGACTGACTATACAACAGCGTTGTGATTTCTCATTAATAAATATCTGTGTGTGCTGTTTTTATTATAAAGCTGGTAGCAGGTTGTGGGGAGTAGCTATTTATGTACTTCAAATTCTCTTTGGCTTCCAAGGTATACTTAAAAGAACCTGATAAGTTTGTGTAACAAGATTAGCTTATGGTAGTTCACAACAGCAAAGTGGGACAACAAAATACAAAATAATCCAGAATTCACTGTATCTATGGTACACAAGATGTTCGTTTTCATCTTTTCTGTTTAAAATTTAGGATAAAACTGTTCTGTCCTAGATGTCTGGTTTATACAGCCCCTTTGATCCCTCCCCTTAGCTGACATAATGGAGCTTTTCTTCAATTTCAGTCATTTTTGTTTTATTCTCTATCTCTTTGGTATGCTCTTGGGGCACAGATATGCTAATGGATTCAGTTGGTTGGAGGTCAGGAGTCTTGTAATTGGTGTCCTCCTGAGGGCAAAGGAGAAAGTCTGGCTTTATTATAACAAAAAGGTAGAGTTATCTAATAAACAGCATGGTGGTTGGGAAGCTGTAATTATGGTTATGGAATTATTTAATTTAGGTTCCTACATCTGTGTTTCCTATATCGTATCATCAAAAATGCATTCTTATTTTACATTACTGTTGCACTGTATTTCCCAAGTGATTTACATTCATAAATTAGCTTCTGTATGTGAGAGTTTGATGTGAAATGAGGGGAGTGATGGTCTTCCTTCACTTCCATGGGGAAGGTTAAAAAATAATAAATTCCAAAGGTTAAAAAATAATATATTTTTATATCATCAGTTTTTTTCCCTGATTTATTTTTCACCTAGATTTTCATTTGCACAATTTCACTTACTGTTAAAGTAGATTAAATGGTTTGAGTGTTACATAACACTACTGCAACCAACTACAAACAAATAATTACAAAAATGAAATTGTTTATTTTATTACGAGTCAGTCTTTCAACTTGGTAAATAGTTTGTATATTCCCAACGGCCACCATCATTTTTACTGGGGATTGAGAAGTAACGTGCCCAGTGCTGCCTTGGGTCCAAGGTAGGGTTACAGATTTTAGCACTTCCTATAAACAGAAGAAAAAGTCCAAATGTTCAGTTTATAAAAGGCAAAAGATGTGAACAGATAATTGACAGAAAAATAAATGCAAATGGTCCTTTAATATATGAAAAGATGATCCTCATCCTTACCACATATGAAAAATGCAAATTAAAGCTATAGTAAGCTATCATTTCTCACTTATCAGATTGACAAAAATAACAGCTTTCCAGCATACTCTGTTGATGAGGCCATGGTGAAGCAGGCACTCAAACGTTATGGGTGGGAAGAAATAGTAAAGCACCTATGGAGGATTTAGCAATTGCATCTGTATTACACTGCTTACCAGAAATTTTACTTCTGAGATTTATCCTGAATTCTCATTGGAAAAATAGGAAATCCTATATACAAAGGTTATTTGGTGTGACATTACTTATAATAACAAAAGGCTAAAAACATCACATATGCCCATCCACAGAAAATGAATTGAATAAACAATGGTACTGCATGGTGATACATTAGTAAAAAGAAAAGAGAAGCATCACTATAGAGTTAACATAGAGTGATCTCCAGAATAAGAGACTTAAGAAAGTTATATCCAAAGCAATGTGTGCTTGTATGGAATTTAAGATTTTCTGTTCATGATCAAATAAATCAACTGTAAGCAGACATCTTTGTAACAATTAGGAGAATTTGAATATAGACTATTAGATGATAGTAATAAAAATCACTGTGATTTTTATGAGTTGTGTTGTGGAGATGCATAATGGGGTATTTATAGGGAAAATGGCATAATTTCTGAGATTTGCTTTAATAAACTCCAGAAAAAGAAGTAGGATGGCCTGTAAATGAAACAAAAATTGGAAAAATATTGATATTGCTTTGAAACTGGAGTGGTGAGTAAATGAGAGTTTATTAAAATTTTCTATTCTTATGTGTATGTTGGAAACTTTCCATAATAAAATGTTTTAAAAAGTGAGAATTTAAGCATCTTATACTTGGTTATAAAATCCCATAAGAATGAGTCATTTAAGCTACAGGAGAATTATATCAGCATGAAAAATTTGTTCCACCTGCACTAAAAAAAATCTTTGCTCATGGTGGAGAAATAAAATGTAAAGAAAAGCAACCATCTTGGCAATAGTAGTCATGGGACTGATTATTATAGGGTTCTATAGACAAAATATGCTTGCTTGTTTGTGTTTTCATTTACAGTCTTACAGACAAACCCAAAGGCCACTAGAGTCAATATTTTTGGATTCCCCAGGAGTGCCATGTTATAACTATGATTCTGTAGCCTCCTTCCTCTTCTTCAGTTGTTTCTTTCTTTTGAACGTGTTTTCTGTGGGAAAGGATATTCTGACTGAAAAATTGAAAATTGTGATATGTTCAAAGTTGACTAAGAAATGCCATGGCCTCAGGTCTAAACAGCCAATGTGTGGCTTTACCTTCACAATTGATAAAATCGTTGTCAGTGAAAATAGTTCACTCATTTCAAACATGCTGGTTTGTATATTGGATGTCAGCAAATAAATTTATCTGAGTATTCTTATGATAAAATTAAATAATGGCATTACTAAGATAGGCATAAGTTGTTGCTTCAATAAGAATTCTCAAGAGAATTGATATTTGACACAAGACAGTTTCTCAATAGAATTAATATTTGGCATGGGTCAGTGGACTGAATGCCAAGTCTTTGTTCCAGTCAAAGTTAAAACAAGAATGTTGCATTTTTTTCTTTGCATTCAATACAGCCAGGTTTTGTCATTTATTCTTTCATAAGAACAACAAATGTCATTAAAGGGAATGACCCCTTTTAGGTGTTTATCATCGATGGCGCTAGTGTTACTATTACACAGCAGTTCATTTTTAGCTGTCCTTTAAATACTTTGCTGTGGAATCCGGATTTATTAATGACAGTGTTTTCTACAGCTTGAAGTGAAGTATATATCGCAAGGAAGGCAGGAAATTTGACATTTCAAGATCTGGTACTAAGCCAAGATTGATTTTAAGTCTGCATATCAGTAACAAATCAATAATAGAAACTTGCCCGATTGAAAAAAAATGTGGACTTCAGTCAAGTTCCATCAATATTTTGTGGGTTGCACTTTTTCTTTCACACTTACTGTCCAGTTAAATTCCACATAGTAAGTATATAATAGTAAATAGTTATTAGACTAGCACTTTATCAAAATAACTTCAGGATTATTTTTAAAATACTACCAGTTCTGTTATTTCCACTTATTATAATAACTATGTTTGGGCAAAATTCCTAGGGAAAAAAAGAAAGAAAACTGTAATTGCAAAGAAAATAATGTACTTTTAGGCAAAGGTATTTATAGTAATTCATTTTGTTTTTGATAAAAAAAAATCTCAAAATACTTAATCCTGATTCATTCTTGTTTAAACAAAAATAGAGTTTTTCAGCTGAACTACAGGTTTTTAAATTGCAGAGCTGATTTATAACAGAATAATAGGAAAAAGAGTTTTTTTTAACAGGAAAGTAAAGTTGGAAATGCAGATAATGAATTCTATGCATTTTGCCAGTGCTCAGACCCTGTTTCACTGATTAAGACTTGACTTAGGTGTAATCTTGATGGGCTATTGGATGTGTCGCTGGGCAGGTGAGCAGGGGGAGGGAGTCAGAACCTGTCTTGTCGGTGATATGCAGATTTTTTTCTACTAATTAAAATATATGAGTTCCAGAGACATTTCTAATTAAGCAAATTTGTATTAAATGACTCATCAACTATAAAATTAGAAACAATTATTTAATATAGAAATTAAAATCTTAGAAGTCATCAGTTCTAACTCACTATGGGACACATAAGTCTTTCTATAATTCAATCCAGGAAATATTTAGCCTCTTATATATATTCAAGATTGTGCTGATTGATAGAAAATACAAAAAATATATAAGTTCATATAAATATTTGTGATGCACCTTGCTTCAGGTTGACCAAAACTTGAATCTTGCTCTCAGGAAGTCTCATTCTAAGTGGGATTATATATATACACACATATATAATTAATTATGACATAAAATTAAATACGGTAAAAGAAGTACAAATTAAAATGCTAAAAGAGTATATAGATATTCTCAGAACTAAAAGCTGGAGATTGGAAGAAGTATTGTTTAACTAGGGCTTTCTTGGTGAAGTAGGTTTTCAACAATAAAGAGGGTGAGAATGCAGGGCAGCAAAAAGTTCATTTAGGCTGAGTGCACAAACCCTTGAAGGTGTAAAAAGGCATAGAAGTCAACTTATCTGACCTGTTTAAGGAATAGTGAACTGTTCTGTGTGTCTGGCGTAAGATCTGTGAAAAGCTAATGTTAAGAAGATAGTTTACGGACAGACTATGAAAATCCCTGGATGTTTTTTGAATTGTTCTTTACGAAATAGAAGATCATTGAATTAGAGAATATGGCAATTACATCTATAGTTGAAGATTAGGAAACAGCCAGAGGCAAGGATTGGAGAGACAGTAAGCTGAAGGACCCAGCCATTGTGCTTCTGTGGGAAAACAGTAGGGTGGAGAAGGTGGCAGAGATGGGAGGCATTCTTGAGATGGAATCTGTGGGGTCTTATAAGGGATGAGTTAAGAAAAGTGAATGAAAGAGAGAAATGGGAAATGAGAAGATGGCAAAGTTGTTAAAAGACAAAGAGAAACATAGGAGTTGCAAAAAAAGAAAGAGGATCCCAGATAAAGGCTCCCTTTGAGGACTAATGTGTTTGCTATGTTGCTAGACCGTGCAGGTCTTTAAAAATGAGGATCTTAGGAGGGGATGAATTCTGAGGATGGAGGTGTGAGAGTCAGTGGTGAATGGGGAATGGTTGAGATCATGGGGAGAGGAAATACCTGGACTGAAAGTCAGCGGAGTGAGTTTTACACCTGGTTCTGTCAGCCATCAGGTGAATCTAGGCGGGTCACCTCCCCTCTGGGCCGCATCTTTACACATCTACAAAATGGCCTTGTCTACTTTACAGGGTTATGGTAGTAATCCATAGGTTGGTGACTTTAAAAGTTCTTTATAAAATGCAAAACGCAATGCACACATCATGTAAATTCTGAGATTATGAAATAAATATTTGTCATCCACAAGACGAATTATCAATTTAACATTTTCATTAAGAATTATGTACAAATGAATATACTTTTTAACTTTTCAGTTACATTTACACCTCTTGAACTCCTTTCTCTCTACATCTAGGACATCTGTATTGTGCTTGGTAATATCCAAGGCATTATATTGGACAACAGAGAAAGGGTAACGTGGAACCCAAACTAAGGAAACAATGAAACCTTTGCCCTCGGGAAGCTTTCAATTAAGCTGCAGCGGGAGCATGCTCACAGGAGACACATTAAGAAGGAGGCAGGGCAGAACGACTGAAACAGGATGCACTTCCTGAGGGAATGCAGAGCCAACAACGGTCAGGTGGCTGTGAGTTTTACATGAAAGCAGTTAGGCAGTGAATTATGTTCAGTCCAAATTGTAAAAGGGGGTGTGAGGCATGAAATCCTAGAGAGAAAGAAAGAAGGTGATCCAGGCATTTGTTACAGTCTATTTATTCAGGTAACAGCCAAGCTAATGAAGACTGCTGTTGCCCATAATCACTGCTCTCTGCCAGCACTTCTTGAACAGGGTGTGCACAGAAATCACTTGAGCTTCAGCCTTTCATGTGAAGGTTCTGACTCAGGAGATCTGGGACATATATTCAGGAATTGCATTTTTTTAACTCTCCCAGGGGATTTTGGTGTGTTCTGGCCCCTGGCTAGATACCACTATGAAGTGATGCCCAACATTTTGTGTATACTAAAATTACATGGGGATTTAAAAATTCTAAAATGCAGACTATATCCCAGGCCAACTGAATCACAGTATCCGGGGATGAGGGAGGAGACACAATCATTGGTGTTTTTCAAGCTTCCCAGGTGTTTCCAATGTGCAGACAAGTTTGGGAACAACTATAATTTCCCTTCTCCATCAATTCACTTCTCAGAAGGAGAGGCTCATATATGAGTAAAGAAATGAATGAACTCCAGAAACCCATGTATAAACAAAGAAGCATCTATTTGAAAAGGGGCAAACATTCCTCTATGACTCTTCCTTATTGGCATCTCAATGTCTTGACTCCTCCAACTCTTAAAAGAGTATTTTATGCTGCTCTTCCCTTCACTTCTTCAAAATACCTAGTGCCTCAAAAGTGGCTGGGGTTCATTTCACAAGGGAGATGTTATCTTTCTTCTCTTTTCTTTAGAGGAACAATCAAGGAAAGAACAGGGGACAAAGGAAAGGAGTTATGGAGCATTCAGGATGAAAGACTTAGATAGTTTTAACTGTATATGAAAATGATGTATTATTTAATAAGTTCACCAACAGATAATATAAACAATTGGCCACATATGGAGATGCATAATTCTAGCTACTTTTAGATGGGACTAACCACTAACTCCACACTTAGATCTTATTACACCATAGCTTCCTATTTCCTATTTCTTTGTGAAATGGAAGGTTTTCCTGGATTTGCTTCTTCCAGAAAAGAACCATCAGAAGCAGCTGCAGAGAACATTGTGTTCTTTTATATTTTTAATGGGACTAGCTCCTTTGTGATTTCAGTTTCCTCTGTTGAGATGAGCTTGCACCAAGGGTCAAAGTGACTTAGAGCCTAATTTTTTTTAAGTTTATTTATTTTTGAGAGAGAGGCAGAGCATGTGCAAGGGAAGGGCCGAGAAAGTGGAAGACACAGAATCCGAAGGAGGCTCCAGGCTCTGAGCACTGCACCCAACGCAGGGCTTGAACTCACAAACTGTGAGATCATGCCCTGAGCCAAAGTTGGATGCTCAACTGTCTTAGCCACCCAGTCACCCCAAAGCCTATTTTTTGTTCCAAATTCCTGAGAATCATATCAAATGTGAGGTATGGTTCGTTGAGTCTGTTATAACCCTAGTCTTGTGATCCTGAGGCTCTAGTGTTAGCCAGGGAAATTCTCATAATGTCATGGAAAGACTGTCACTCCACCTCCAATTTCTAATCCATCTTTTTGTTGCTCGATTATCCCTAGACTCGAGGGAGCATTCAACAAGGATAGTTTCTATCTTTGGAGTTAAGGCTACCCTCTAGGGTAAATACCTTATATTGAAATGTTTCTAGGAATAGTTATTTAAAACTATTCACCACTGAAGAAACAAGTGCTCTTCTATTGGGAGGGTACAGGCAAGGAAGATTTTTCTCAGCCAGGTCAGAAGTTCTGCATATGTCACCTGTGTCCTCATCTTGGTGGTTAGAGACTTGCAAGATGTCCGATTTCTGCAGTATCAGATCTAAGGACCCTAGTAGTGAGTGGATGGGACAGCAGAGTCTGTCACACCATGTTGCACAGGACAAACTAGCCCCACTCAGTACTGAGAGACTGAGGGCACACTTTAGTGTTTGAACTCCAAGAGAGATGTTTTTGCAACATAAGGGGAGCCCAATTTGGGCAAAAATAAAAATACCATAGACTGGGTGGTTTATAAAACAGAAATTTATTTCTCACAGTTCTGGAAACTGGGAAGTTTGAAATCAGCTTGCCAGCTCAGTTGAGTTCTGACGAAAGCCCTCTTCCTGGTTTGCAGTTGGCTGTCTTCTTGTTAAGTTTTCACATAGCAGAGAGAGAGGAAGTGATCTTTGTTCTATCTTCTTATAAGTTCACTAATCCCATCACGAGGGCATCATCTTCATGACCTAATTGTCTCCATAGTCCCCATTTCTAAATACCATCACAGCAAGAACTAGGGTCTCAACTGATGATTTTTGGAGGGACATGAACTTTCAATGCACAGCTCCCTATGTGTGAAGTTCTGCAGGACTTAGTGGTCAACAGAGGAAACATTCAAAATCGTGATGACCACAAAAGAAAGAAGCAGATATTGTTAGTTCAATGAACTCAGAACTTTTATTACCAAATGAACAAACAAACAAACAAAACAAACAAATAAAATCCAAAACACTTGTGGGCTCCTGGGACTCTGGAAGGTAAAAGCAAATTTGAGTGTTTGAGGAAGCAGGTTCAGGCTATTTTTGAGAGTCCTGCAAGAACACAATCTTTCTATGGAGTTTATTTAGAGGCTTAATGGAATTTAGTGATAAAAGTGGTTTGAATGTGGAAGGCACAAGCTTTTGCAGTGGCTCATACCATTGGTAGGTCAATAAAAATGCACATCACATTTCCCCAAGTGTGAAAAGATTTATGTTCTAGGACTTCAATATTGTAAAGATTATCCATAGTAAGGAGTTTTGACCCTAGAAGTAGATGCTAGCCAAGTTCATTCATTCATCCATCCATCTATTCATTCAATCACTTTATTCATTCACCATCTAGGACTTAAAGATGTCATTCCTAATGTCATTCTGTTTTTTATAATCTAACTGGACCTGCCTGCTGGGAGGAGAAACTTAACTAGTGTCCTTGGATACCACCAAGTTGACTTAAACAAATAGTCTCTTTTATGACAACTTAGAGGATAGTAGAGATCCATAAAAGGCAGGTGACCCACTATACAGCTAATAGAAATGCTCAAATCCAAAACACTGACAACATCAGCTACTAATGAGGATGACTAAAGGATCTCTCACTCATTGCTGGTGAGAATGCAGTTTGACAGTTTCCAACAGAATTAAACATACTCTTACTATACAATCCAGCAATTGTATTCTTTAGTATTTACCCAAGGGATTTGTAAACTTGTGTCCACACAAAAACCTGCACACACCAATTGTTTTATTAAACAGCTTTATTCAAAATTGGCAAAATTTGGAAGCAACCAAGATGTCCTATAGAAGGTGAATGGATAAATAAACTGTGGTACATCTGGACAGTGGAATATAATACAGCACAAAATGAAATTATGAAAAGACATGAAAGAAACTTAAATACATATTACTAAGAAAGAAGCCAATCTGAAATGACTATATGCTGTAAGATTCCAACTATATGACTTTCTGAAAAATGCAAAACTATGGAGACAGTAAAAAAAAAGTAGTGGTGGGGCTCCTGGGTGGTTCAGTTGATTAAGTGTCCAACCTTGACTCAGGTCATGATCTCCTGGTTTGTGGGTTCAAGCCCCACATCGGGCTCTGTGCTGAGAGCTCGGAACCTGGAGCTTGCTAAAGATACTGTGTGTGTCTCTCTCTCTGCCCCTCCCCCCCCCACTCATGCTCTGTCTCTATATGTCTCAAAAATAAATAAAACATTTTTAAAAAACTTTTTAAAAAGATCAGTGGTTGCCAGGGATAGAGGGAGCAGTGGGATCAACAGGTGGAACACAGAGGGTTTTTAGGGCAGTGAAAATACTCTGTATGGTACTATAATGATGGGTACATGTCCTATACACTATAGGTTTTTTCCAAACCCATAGAATATACAACACAAAGAGTGAACCCTAATACAAACTATAGACTTTGAGGGATAATGAAGTGTCGATGTAGGTTCATTGTTTGTAACAAATGTCCACTCTGATGGGGAATGTTCATTATGGGGGAACCTCTGCATGTTGCAGGCAGAAGACACTTGAGTAATCTCTGTCCTTTCTGCTCAGTTTTGCTGTGAACCTAAAACTGCATTTTAAAAAGTCCAGGCCTATCTCAAGAAGCAAGAAAAATCCCAAATACAGACTCTAACTTCACACCAAGAAGCAGAGCAGCAAAGAAATCCCAAAGCCAACAGAAGAAGAGAAATAATAAAGATTAGAGCAGAAATGGTTTTTTGAAAGAATAAACAAAATTGTTAACCCATAGCCAGACTTCTCAAAAAGAAAAGAGAGAAAACCGAAATAGATAAATTCATGAATGAAAGAGAAGAAATTACAACCAGCACCACAGGAATACAAACAATTAGTAGATAATACTATGAAAAATTATATGCCAATGAAGTGGACAATATGGAAGACATGGACAAATTTCTAGATACCCACACACTATCAAGACTCAGAACTCACAGGAAGAAATAGAAAATTTGAACAGAACCATAACCAGTGAAGAAATTGAATTGCTTATTCAAAAATCTCCCAACAAATAAGAGTCCTGAGCCAATGCCTCCTCAAAGGAATTCTGCCAGGCCTTTAAAGCAGAGTTAATACCTATTCTTTTAAAGCTGTTTCAAAAAGTAGAAACAAAAGGAAAGCTCCTGGATTCATTCAATGGGGCCAGCATTACCTTGATTCCCAAACCAGATAATCATCCCTATAAAAAGGAGAACTACAGGCTAATATTCCTAATGAAAATGGATGCAAAAATTCTCAACAAGATACTAGAAAGTTGAATTCAACAGTGTATTAAAAGAATTATTCACCATGATCAAATGGGATTCATTTCTGAGCTGTAGGACTGGTTCAGTATCCACAAATCAATCAATGTGATACATCACATTAATAGAAGAAAGGATAAGAATCATATGATCTTGTCAATAGATGCAGAAAAAATTTTTAACAAAATACAGCATCTTTTCTTAGTAAAAACCCTCAAGAAAGTCAGGATAGAAGGAACATATCTTAACATCATAAAAGCCATATATGAAAGGTCCATAACTAATATCATCCTCAATAGGGAAAACCTGAAAGCTTTCCCCCTGAGATCAGGAAAACAACAGGGATGTCCACTCTCACCGCTATTGTTTAATATAGTGTTAGAAATCTTAGCCTCAGCAATCAGACAACAAAATGAAAATTTTGCATCCAATTTGGCAAAGAAGAAGCCAAATGTTCACTTTTTGCAGATGATATGATACTCTACATGGAAAACCTGAAAGGCTCAAAAAATATCTGCTAGGATTGACACATGAATTCAATGAAGCAACAGAAATAGATATCAAGGAATCAATCCCATTTTCAATTGCACCAAGATCTATAGAATACCTAGGAATAAACCTAACCAAAGAGGTAAAAGATCTGTATCCTGAAAACTATAGAAAATTATGAATGAAATTGAAGAAGACACAAAGAAAAGGAAAAACATCCCATTCTCATGGATTGGAAGAACAAATATTGTTAAAATGTTGATACTATCCAAATAAATCTGCACATTCAATGCAAGCCCAATCAAAATAGCACCAGCATTCTTCTCAAAGCTAGAGCAAATAATCCTAAAATTTGTATGGAAACACAAAAGAACCAGAAGAGCCAAAGTAATGTTGAAAAAGAAAACCAAAGCTGGAAGCATTACAGTCCTAGACTTTTTAGCCTGTACTACAAAGCTATAATCATCAAGACACTATGGTACTGGCACAAAAACAGACACATAGACCAATGGAACAGAATAGAGAGTCCAGAAATAGACCCACAAAAATATCCAATGGAAAAAACAGTTTCTAGCAAATGGTGCTGGGAGAACTGTACAGCAACATGTAGAAGAACGAAACTGAATCACTTTCTTACACCATACACAAATATAAACTCAAAATTAATGAAAGACCTAAATGGGAGACAGGAAACCATCAAAATACTAGAGAAGAAAACAAGCAACAATCTCTTTGACCTCAGCTACACTAATTTCTTACTTAACACGTCTCTGAGGGCAAGGGAAATAAAAACAAAAATGAACTGTTAGGACCTCATCAGGATAAAAGGCTTCTGCACAGCAAATGAAACAATCAACAAAACTAAAAGGCAACCAATGGAATGGGAAAAGAAATTTGCAAATGACATATGAGATAAAGAGTTAGTATCCAAAATTTACCAAGTTCAACACCCCCCCCAAAATAATAATCCAGTGAAGAAATGGGCAAAAGACATAAACAGACACTTCCAAAGAAGACATCCAGATGTCGAACAGACACATGAAAAGATGCTCAAGTTCTCTAGTCATCAGAGAAATGCAAATCAAAACCACATTGAGATACTACCTCACAGTAGTCAGAGTGGCTGAAATTAACAATTCAGGAAACAACAGATATTGATGAGGCTATGGAAAAACAGAAACCCTCTTACACTTTTGATGGGAATACAAACTGGTGCAGCCACTCTGAAAAACAGTGTGGAATTTCTCAAAAAAATAGCCAAATTATGGAAAGAGCCCAAAGTCCATCAACTGATGAATATATAAAGAGTATGTGTTAAATGTATACATGGTGTGTATATATATATATATATATATATGTATATATATTTGTATATATATACATACATATATATAGACATTACACACACACACACACGCACGCACACACACACTGGAATACTACTTGGCAATGAAAAAGAATGAAATCTTGCCATTTGCAACAGTGTGGATGCAACTGGAGGGTATTATGCTAAGCAAAATCAGTCAGAGAAAGACAGATATCATATGTTTTCATTTAATGTAGAATTTGAGAAACCTAACAGAAGATCATGTGGGAAGGGAAGGAAAAAATAGTTACAAACTGAGAGGGAGCCAAACCATAAGAGACTCCTAAATACAGAGAACAAACTGAGCATTGATAGGGAAGAGAATGGCAGGTGGAGGGGAAAATGGGTGATGGGTATTGAAGAGGGCACTTGTTGGGATGAGCACCAGGTATTGTATGTAAGGGAATAATATATATATTTACTCTTTTTTTTTTTAAAGCAAGTGTCTTCTGTTCATGATGGTTTACCTAGAGTTCCTTAACTCCTATTGGTACAGGGAAGTATTTAAGTGATATTCAGGGAATGGAACAATCCAAGGGAGTAAAGGGAGTAGAACATCAGAGAACATTGGCTTCTGGAACAGGCAGAAACCCAAATAATTATATTTATTGAGCTGTCACCTGAGAGCAGTCCTATGATGGTGGCAGGAGGGGAGTTGATCTTTGGCAAAATTGGCCTAGGAAGCCGGTTCATCCTGCAGGATGAGAAGGTACCAAGAGTTAGGAATGTCCTGCTGAATGACATTAACTCCAAGGAGTAAAAATGAATTTTGAAAATAATCAGAAAGGGAAAATAGGTTACTTATAAAGGAATAAAATTCAGACCCTCACCAGTTTTGCTCAGAACATCAGATGGCAAAAGACAGTAAAGTAATATATCCAGAGTTTTAAGGTATAAAGTTTGTATACAAATGATCTATAGCTAGAGAAATTGCCATTGATGTATGAAGATGATAGAAATATATTGTCAATGAAATGGCCTGCTATTGTATTGGGTAGGGAGCAGTTATTAGTATAGAGAGTCAAAACAAGATAAATAAATAGTAACAGTGTCAACTTAATAAATATACACCAAACTTATGTACTGCAGACTCTATTTAGACAGCTAGTCACTCTCCTTAGAGGTCTTTTGACCTCCCTGTCATGCTGTCCTGTACTCTCAGATGTTGCTAGAATAGGGTCAAACTCCCAGCCTTTTTTCCTTTCTGTTTTCAGCCAGGGCAAGTTTCTCTCTCATTCTAAGTCTTCTTTAGAGTATGGATGCCAGATTTAACAATAACAAAAATTATAGGATCCTCTGGTGTATTTGAATTTCAAATAAATAATGAATAATTCTTTTCTCCTTTCTTGTTCTTTCTTCCTTCCTTTCTTTCTTTCTTTCTCTTTTTCTTCCTTTCTTTCTTTCTTAGTTGTAGCATATCTCATGCTACATTTGCTACACAATTTTACTGAAAATTATGTGTTGTTGATCTGAAATCCAAAGTGAACTGAGTTTTTGGTATTTTACCAAGAGAACACTCTCTATTCTAACCTGTACTATTCTAACCTCTATCTCTCCAGGATACTTACACAAACTGACTCAAGCTTTTGGAATTAAAAGTGAACTAGGAAGGAAATTGTTTTCAGATGAATTCTGTTTTTACCCAATTCTGGAATATAAGCACAGAGCCTTGTTTTATAATAAGCTAATAAGTGAAGGAAAAGGGGAAAGACCTAGTGAAAACTCTCATGACTCAAAAAAAAAAAATAACTGCTTCTCATTACCTTGACTCTTATTGGAGATAATTTCTAAGAAATATAATGTTGGGGGGAGGGGCAAGGGAAAGTCTACAAATTTTGTCCTTCAGTGCATACCAAGGCTTTTTAATAACAAATAGTAGTAGCAGATAACCTGAATAAAATATACTTTTTTCCAATCATGAAATAAATTATCTACAATCTCTGTGTTTGGTGCTGACCTGATCCAGTTTTCTCACTTCTTACACCAGTTTTTAGTGCAAAATAAACCAGATGCTCTTTTAAAACATATTCCTAAAATCTATTGATTTTAAAAAGGCAATAGATAATTTTTTTAGAATGGCACTAAAAGGAAAAGAATTTCATTATTTTATTTTTTAAACTTTATTTATTTATTTTGAGAGAGAGAGAGAGAGAGGGAGAGAGAGAATCCCAAGCAGTCTCTGTGTTATCAGCATCGAGCCTGACTTGGGGCTCAATCTGAGGAACTGTGAGATCATGACCTGAGATGGAATCAAGAGGATGATTTCAAACAGCTGAGACACCCAGATGCCGCAAGGATTTTATATTTTTAAAGAGGTAAATAAGTGAGGGAATTTACTATCACATTTTCACTAATGACTTCTGCCAGCAGAGTTTAGTCAGAGACCTTGGAGGAATTTTTCAGCCAGTGTTTGAAAGAAATGTCACTGCCACAACAGAACCCCAAGTCCCTAATCTTCATCTTGTGAATGCAAACATTGTTCATGAGGGATTCTGGGTGTAAATCTGTCACTACTGTACAACAAACAATCCAAAAGCTACATCTCTTACCAGTGGGCAAGTAACATATTTTTCACAAGTAGACAACAAAGCACTCATTACCTGACTGATTTGTTATATCTACTAAGTTTCTACCATGTGCTGTGACTCTCTTTAGAGTCAGCATGTG
Source organism: Suricata suricatta (assembly GCF_006229205.1). Taxonomy (NCBI): domain Eukaryota; kingdom Metazoa; phylum Chordata; class Mammalia; order Carnivora; family Herpestidae; genus Suricata; species Suricata suricatta. Next base: position 84,643,412 of record NC_043706.1, read on the forward strand.
TGTATCTTTTAAACTTAGCATATCCAAGATAAAGCCACTGAGCCTTTCTTTGTCCTGAAATTGGTTCTTCCCCCAAGCTCTCTCATTTTAGTCCAAGTTGTTCAAGGCATGTGATCTGAGGGTCGTCCTTGATCCTTCTCCTCGTCTCACTTCTCACATCCAGTTCTTGAACAAGTCCTATCAATTCTGTCTCCAAAATACATTTTTATTATTTCTGCTGCCATATTTAACATTTGGACCACAGCAACAACATCCAAAAAGGGCTCGTTGCTTCCATTCTTGTTCCTCCAGTATCCATTTCTCATACACATACTGAATAAGAGTTTTAGAAATGTAAATTGATTATGTTACTTTTTTGCATAAAACTTTCCAAGAGTTCCTCTTGCATTAACAATAAAACCCAAACTCGTACAAGTCCTGTCTCTTCAGGCATCTGAGTACCTCTCCAGCTTGATGTCATGCACACTATTCCCAGTCACATTAACCTCTTCTCTTATCATCAAACACAGCAAGTCCTTTTCCACTTCAGAAACTTTGCACTTACCAGTTCCTCTGCCTAAATCGTATTTCCCAACTTTTCCTCTGATTGCTTATTCTTATTTTTTGCTCAAAAGTTACCTCCTGTAAGAGGCATTCCAGAGAGCTACCTTAAATTTGGTCTTCACTTTACTCCCTTTTGGAACTCCCACTCACATCACTCTTGTTTCCCTCATAGCCCTCAGTAACAGTCTGTTTACTTTTCTCTATGTCTTATTCACCACTGTATTCATTGCATAGTATATACTATATAATAGGTACTGAGTAAATATTTATTAAATGTGCGAACCCTTTAATGCCTACTGTATTATTGTTCTATAAATTATGAACCCATAGAATGGTAAAAAAAAAAATTGATGGAAATGATATTAACAAGGCCAACCAGGAGAATCCGTGTTCCCCGCCTGATTCCAGGAGATGTGATATTATGAAATGTTGGGTTTCCCAAACGATCTTAGAATTCAGTCATTTTTTCTGTCAGAGCCATGGCTAAGCAACATTTTTTTCTTTACCACAAGAAAAAGCTGGCAGCTGTCGACAACACCCATTTTCCGCAGTTCTTAGGATCGTTTTCTGAAGACCTTACCTATGATTGGAACTGCAGTTCTCATTTTGAATTTGGAAGCTATTCAAATTATATTTCATAAAGGTCCTGATTCCTAGAGGCATTTTTAATAGGGTGTTTTGGTCACAAACATAAAGTCATGCAATTTTATAGATTTATGTGTGCTAACCTTCTAATTGGAGTATTGATTTTTAAACTTTTATAACTATTTATTTTAGATGCAATGAAACATTATCATGAATAATTGAAACTCAGATAACAATGTCTAAATAAATTACAAAGAACATATTAAGATTTGAGATAATTTTTATTGCATTTACCATCCATCAGCTGACAAAATATAACAGCTCATAGTTAGCAGCTATACCTACAGAATAAAATAGACTATAGTCTACATGTAATTTTGACCTCAGTTACACCTCTATATTATTTTTAATATCTATATATATTTAATAAGTAAAAATGATAAATAATATATGTATAGCATTTTCTCTAGTGGCTTTTCCTACACATCTGTCCAGGCACTAAATAAATTCTTATTGAGCCACTATCATGTCCCAAGCCCTAGACTAGATGTGGAAGACCTAATGGCAACTAAAGTGGATCGTGTCTATTTCCCCCTGGAGTATAATATAGCAGGGAGGTCACATAGCACTGCATGACCATATGCAATTGGCTTACTCCATGAAATTGGAGGCTATAGTGTATTGTGTGGGGAAAAAGGTAAGGTTGTAAGTCAAGACTGCTTGGAGGATAGAGGTCTTATTGAGGCAGAGTGTGGGGGAAAAGATTCCAGAGAGAGGGAAGAGCATTTATGAGGCTCAGAGGCAACAGAGAGAATGGCTAGAAGAATTGGAAGGTATATGGGAACATAGATGCAAAAGAGAAAGGTGCAAAGATATTCAAAGGGCCCAGATGATGCAAGGTCTTATGAGTCTAATTAAAGAGTTTGGACTTACCATAAAGACAATGGGATTCAATTGTGAATTATATGATTAGATTTATGTTTTAGAAGGTCTTCTCTGGATCCATGATGACAAATGGATGGGAGGGAGAGAAGACACTAGGTGAAGACGTTGCCAAAAATAAAACCACTTTTAGTCAAAAATATAATGGGGTAAATTAAAATTAAAAATAAAATGCAATGACAACTCCAGACAGATGGTAAGGTTCACAGAGCCAAACTTGGATTAAAATGCATAAAATATATAAAATGTGATCTAATCAAATGCAAGATGTATGCTAAATTCATTTTCTACTGAAATTTAAGATGCTTAAATAAGGAAATAGAAAAGTAGAGCAAGTGAAGCCACATTACCACAATTACTCAGTGCCATCCCATGTAGCCATATAAAGTACGTTTTCCTTTCATATGAAAGTCCAAATGGTCACTGCTGCATAGCCCGCAAACTCAGGAAGGCAGTGGCATAAGTGTCTGCAGCATTTTTCAATCAGCACCCTGCAACATTAACTCCTTCATCCACCTGATACAGAAAGATCAGTATAATCCTATTGTTCCATCGAGAATCCAGGGTAAAACTATTTGATCCCAGATAATTAGTTAATGGTATTATATATAATGAGATGCTTTTTGTTCTTTCTCTGAACAACGTCACTAATATGCAGACCTTCACCTTGAGCACTAGTGACATGGTGTTAAGATGCCTTAGTTTAAAATGTAGATAATTTATTTCCTTAAAAATTTTACAGCTGCATACCCAGTGTAAAAAGACGACTGTTTTGACTTATTCCTTTTATCACTTTATTCAACTTCCTCTAAAGAAAGGAGAAATACTTTAAATACACCTTCAAACCTGTGCAGATAGGCAGGGTAAACTTCTAACAGTGTAAATTGAAATAAATTGTTAAGTGTATGTTCAGTTCCAGATTTTGAAGCAAAAATAACTTTGAACATTTTGGGGCTAGAATTAACAAATATTATAGAATTTCCTTCCCACATTTGAAATTTTAATTTCATAGTATTTTCAGTCCTCTGGGCTGAAACGAGGACCAGATAATATTTTAGCAAAAAAGGTGTTTTGTTTTCACGCTTTCATCATGCAAAAATAACCCAACTAATTTAGCCCTAACTTTCAAAAAAATATTCAGTTTCATACAGAAATCAACTATGTAATTCTCAGGCCAAAGGAATATTTATCAGAAAAGTCTGAAGCAAAGATTTTTTTAAAAATATACTCTTCCATAAAGTTTTATTTTCAGTCATTTTTGACATGATGTAAATGAATCACTGCATTATTGCCTCCTAGTTCTCTTATCCTTGATCTGCCAGGATTTTGTAATTTTTTTGGTATAAATTTTGATCATTTAAATTAAAAACCTGAGGCCAAACTTAAATATTGTAATTTTATAATAATTATAAAAATAATAGTGGTTTGCATTTATGTTGTGCTCCCAAAATGCCAGAGACTGGTCTAAATGCTATGTATACATCATCTCTTTTAACTGTATCACAGTCTTAGGAGGGAAGTGAAATTGTTATCTCCAGTTCTCAGTTAAGGAAACTAATTCTGAAAGGATTAAATAATTTGTACCAAGCTACTGTGTGAGTTTGTGATGGAGCCAAGTTTCCCCTGCTCCCTGCCTCTCTGACTCTAGACTCCACTCAAAAGTGGCACCCCCTTGAGAAACAGCTGCTGGCATAGCCCCAGTCAAAACAGAGTGAGTAGGAATAAAGCCAAGGCTAATGAGATACTATCATATATTATAATAGGTATAGATGAAAAACTATATACCTAAACCCTCCAATAAATTACATAGCAATAGGAATTAATTCATTGTGTTAAGTTCTATGGTTGGCTGAATCAACAGATGTTTAAAAGCCAAATTAAAATTATTTATTGTATTTTAATACTGGCAGAAAGTATCAGCTCAATAATAACAACGTATCAACTTAGTTGTTAGGATAGTTTGGCCTAAATCTCAAGCTGTCAGTGGTCATTCTAAAGATTTTGGATAAGCACAGAAAATATGTTTTATTCAGTTTCCCTTAGGATTTTCTCTGAACCAGCTATTCTGAGCACCTCTTCTAAGAGGATACTGGCGTTGTTTTAAGTGCTGGAATGAGGGCGATTCAGGTGAATAGTAAATTGATTTTGACCTTAAGGACTGCACATCCCATATTTAGAATCATGGGATTAAAGCATGTAAGGGAATTGCAAAGTATAGACTGCTAATAATAAAATGATGTATAAATCCCAATAGTATGTGAAAGAAAAAACAATTCTGCCATAAGCAGTGGTCTCTAAGGCACACATGATTTGCTTGGGGCTTGGCTTTGACTTCATCTCTTTCCACACTTCACTCTTGTTCACTTTGCTATTGCTACTTTGGGACCATGTATCTGTTTCTTGAAAACTTTGAGTTCAGGGAATTTATATTTGTTCTTATCTCTGCCTGGATTCTCTTGGGCCAGCAATGCGTATGGCCAGATCCTTCTCGTTTTTGAGGATCAAGCCTTATGTCCTGTTCAAAGAGAACTTCCATGACCCTTTTTCTAAAGTGGTCCTCTTCTATCACTATTTCTTTTATAGTTTTAAAACATCTGATGATAGAACGTAATAGTAAGTTCTTCTATTTTGTATGTTTTGAGAATGAATTAGCTGTGAGAGTGATTAGGTGTCCATAGCACAGGTAAGTGATTAGGTATCAAAGACTTGATGATCAGGGTTCATGTCCACGTACAGTTGGCAAATTCAGTTACTACCGGCGACACTCCTGTGTACATGCCCTAGAAGTCCATCCCAATTCTAGATTCAGATGAGAGTTGGAAGGTAATGGAGAGGTCTTTTCTATCTCAGTAGGTTTGGACTGAGAACCATAACCCGCTTTCCCTAAGTTCCCAAAGACTTTCACTGGTGACCAGCCTCCTTCTGAATGCAGTCATCTCATTGACAACATCCTTGTAGGATCATTATTTAGTCACTTTTAACATTTCTGATAATCCATAACTCAGTACTTCAATAGCATACATTGATTTTTGTCACATAAAATAATTTTAAATATAATTTATTGTCAAATTGGCTTGCATAAAACACCCAGTGCTCATCCCAACAAGTGCCCACTTCAATGCCCATCACCCATTTTCCTTCTTTCCCACTTCCTCCCACCATCCACCCTCAGTTTGTTCTCTGTATTTAAGAGTCTCTTGTGGTTTGCCTTCCTCCCTCTCTGTAACTATTTTCTCCCCTTCCCTTCCCCCATGGTCTTCTCTTAAGCTTCTCAAGATCCACATATGAGTGAAAACATATGGTATCTGTCCTTCTCTGACTGACTTATTTCACTCAGCATAATACTTTACAGTTCCATTCATGTTGCTGCAAATAGCATGATTTCATTCTTTTTCATTGCCAAGTAGTATTCCATTGTATATATAAACCACATCTTCTTTATCCGTTATCACTTGATGGGCATTTAAGCTCTTTCCATAATTTGGCTATTGTTGAAAGCACTGCTGTGAACATTGGGATACAGGTGCCCCTATGCATCAGCACTCCTGTATCCCTTGGGTGAATTCCTAATAGTGCTATTGTTAGGTTGTAGGGTAGTTTTATTTTTAATTTTTGAGGAACCTCCACACTGTTTTCCAGAGCAGCTACACCAGTTTACATTCCCACCAACAGTGTAGGAGGGTGCCCGTCTCTCCACATCCTCGCCAGCATCTGCAGTTTCCTGGTTTGTTCATTTTAGCCACTCTGACTGGTGTGACAAAATACAACATTCTTTCTTAATAAAAACTCTCAATAAAGTCAGGATAGAAGGAAGAACATACTTAAACATTATAAAGGATATATATGAAAAGCCCACAACTAATATCATCCTTAATGGGGAAAAACTGAGAGCTTTCCCCCTGAGATCAGGAACACGACAGGGGTGTCCACTCTCACCACTGTTGTTTAACATAGTGCTGGAAGTCCTAGCATCAGCAGTCAGACAACAAAAGGAAATAAAAGGCATCAGAATTGGCAAAGAAGAAGTCAAATGTTCATTTTTTGCAGACCTCATGATACTCTACATGGATAATCCAAAAGACTCACCAAAAGATTACTAGAACTGATACATGAATTCAGCAAAGTCGCAGAATATAAAATCAGTGTACAGAAATTAGTTGCATTTTTATATACCAATAATGAAGCAATATTCAAGTAAAATCTTGATGTCTGTCTAACATTTAACTGAAATTAGCCCTCCCATCAATTTGCAACCTTCTAATTCTGCTCATAAATTCAAGCCTATACCTCAACACTAACCTGAGTCTTTTGTTTTACATTATAGCACATTTTTAAGGCATATACCACCTTCCCTACTACATTTTCTATTCTTCAGGTTAAACATCTTCACTTTCTTTTACTCTTCTTCCTTTTAATAAACAAATATTTGGGTTACTACTACTTGCTAGACACTAAAATAACAAGTTTACATTCCTTTTATGATCCTGGTATTTTGCACCATACTGCATCTGCAACCTGCATTCTGCGCTCTTGAGACCGCATTGACCCTAAATGACACCACATGTTTAATAATATATTGTTAACTCACTTGTTGAGCAGTGCATTACCTTGCATTCCAGCATTTCTTAAACTTGTCATTCTCATATCTCCATCAATATTTTGCCGTATTTGCGTACTACCAGTAGAGACTTCATGATTTTCTTTAAATTTTCTCACTTTTGTGCCTAAATATTGTTTCAAATGATGTTTTTATGCCATAGCCATAAATAAAACACTCATATTACCTTCTACAAATGGAAAGAAATTATAAAATAAATACAATGAAAATGTTAATGCAGTTAAAGTAAAAATTATCTGTGTTTTAAATATAGTTGTGTTTTAAAATATCTACTTTAAACAAAGTTCTCGTTGAAAGGAATAGAACTGTTTTTAAAGTCACTAATTTTATAATGAAGAAAGACACAACATAAATGAAGAAACATCATTTTTAGTTAGATATTAATTACCTCTTTGAAGTTTTGGCCATGTATATCCCTAGACCAGAAAGTGATAGATAACATTAGCTACAATATAATTTAAATTTTTAATGCCAATAGGTGGCTCTTTGACCAGTGGGAAAGGAGTTGCAAAGCAAAGAGCTTAGTCAGCATTCTTAGCCATTAAACTCAGCCTTCATTCTGTCCCAGGAGGCAAGAGCATAAAAGCCTGTGAAATGAAAACAGCTCCCAAGGATGGCAGGCTGGGCAGTGCATTGGCCTCTACTCTCCCACCATCCCCCCAAAGGCCTACTGTATCCACAGTAAAGGAATGAGGGAGAAAGGAATTCATTAAATGAAAAAAATGAGAAAGAAGATAATAGCAACAACTGACAAATAAATGGTAAGATTTTAAATGATTTAACAGATTCCCAAATGTGACTCTTTAGCTGTGGATTAAGCCAAGTAGCAATCTGACTTACACTTCCCTGAAAAAAAATTTCAGAATGTTCAGTAACTGGGCGATACCAGAGACATGGATGAACATGGGCCTAAAAATGTAAAGAATAGTTAAAAGGTTATTTAGGAAGGGATCAGAACACTAAGATACCCCCCTCACCAACTGACAGATCACTAGAGGTTTATTCTCTAGAAAGAGTAAAACAGGTTTGTTGTACTCAGTGGAGCAAAGCACAGTTAAGGTCAAGAATGGCATATTGAAATTAGAAGTATTGGTGAAAATTTTCATTCTTAACATTGAACTTCCTACTTTATTTCCCACCCCAGTCCGAAAATGCTACCAGCCATGAATCTGCCATCCAAGCAGGAGATTGGAACAATTTTCTCTGAAGAAAATGACTTTAAGAAGCCCAAGAGAAAGAGACTAAAGCTACTGACATTTGGGTTTCCACCTCCAACCCCCCAAATGGCTCAAAAATAAGAAGCCCTGATAATGTTTACCTACACATATAGGAGTTCCACCTGGCTCTTTATTTGCCTGCTCTAATATCAGTAGATACTTGAGAAAGCCTCTAATGTGAGAGGGAGATCAGAACAAACAATCAAAGCAATCAATACTATGAGTGCCAGACATTAGGAAATATAACGCTTGTGTTTTCATTTATAATCAGTAAGCATTTATTAAGCACCTACTGTTAGGGATGATGACCAATTGTTAGGTAAACTGAATCAGACAGAAGGAGATCATGATTTTCTTTAAATGTTCCGTTGGAGAACATGACTGAATGGTCCAGTTAAAAGGGCATGCTAACACAGTGCTAACCACCCACTCACAGAGCACCACCCTCCCAGTCTAGACATTTGGAAGGCCATATGGAGAAAAGTTTTCAACTACAGAGAAGGCACAATACGCTCACCAGCATTGCTACTTTAAGCTGATCTGATATAGAAGCTAAGGAAGCAAATCACCAGTAATCATGCATTTTCTATTGAGTAGTTCTACCCAGTAAGGAGGTGAGGAGTGGTGGTACCAATGACCATCACCCACCAATCTAGTAGCACCTTCTTTTTCCATAAATAGGAATGAGTAAAGATGGGAGAAGTCAGTGGTCCTACTCCAGTGGAGGTCTTGCCATACAGAAATATGAGGAAGGGGGAATAAATGTTCCCTATAACACCTGCTATGTTTTAGTCTCTTTTTGTATGAATTGAAAAAGACCCATTCTTTTTCATGGTGTCATTATTCAATTTACATTTACTTCAACTTATTTTTACTTAATTATTTTTCCCAAAGTTTTGACGTATTTTCAACATCTGAATGTAATAATAACCAGCTTATCTACCTTTCTTGGATCTACAAATTTGAGATCTTGTCCTTTCTATACATGTATACAAATAAATAAAATGGTACTATAAATATGAATGAAGTTGGGCCCCTGTTGCTCCTTGGTATTGATGACTTATCCCATGACTTTGGGGGGTCTGATCATTTGACCCGTCATAAACCTACTTACCTAAATAGAGTTCATTTTGAATTCTTATCACCAAGAAAACATAAAGAGATGCCACCAATTTTTTCTGAAATTCACATATTTGATGTTCATGGAAAATTCTTCATGTATGTCATAGCCATCTCTTAAAGAAAAATATATAAAAAGAGAAAGAGGGTTTGTTTAGAATGATTTGTTCTAGGTGAACCCTTTCAAGCTAGAAATTAGCATCCCTTCCTTTTCCCAGTGCTAATAAAATAACCTTTAAAAAAACCTTTCTGCAGTTTTTTCAGTGACAGGGTCATACTCATTTACCTGTGGTTTCCATATATTTTTTTGCTTTTTTTTTGAAAATCAGAGAAAGATTTTCCATTTCTTGTTTTCTAGCAAGTTTTTGCCAGAGGTTATCAATTGAGGCTCTATTGTCACGTCTGCAACTTATTTCAGTTTCACAGGATGAAATTCACCTAGCCTAGAGATTTGGATTCATTTAAAGAATCTCAGTACTTCCCTACTGTCTTCTCACATTTACCTCTTCATCATTTTTAGCCTTTCCGGTTTGCAAGTCATTCTCCTTGAAGAAAAAGACAAAAGCAAAATACTTGTGTAGTTTTGCTTTGTCTGTGTCAGCTGTCAACTCAATCTCTCTCCTCAGTAATAGAATGATATAATATCTGTGTGGAGCCTGAAAAATCCATTTTGCTCAGCATTTGTCTAAAAAAAAACCTAGAAGAAGAGAAAGACGAGATAGCAGATTTGTGTGTGTGTGTGTGTGTGTGTGTGTGTGTGTGTGTATCAGACTTGTATATTAATTTACTTGCTTGCTCATTGAGTCATTTATGAGAGGTGATTAGGCACCATTTGCTTGGTCTCAGATATTGTACTGAATACACATGACAGATGAGTAGAGACTGATATTATGTCTGCTTAAGAGACCTTATATTTTAGTCACTGGATATATGTTTAGGTCAGGGCAGGGGGCATATCAGAAAAGTAAATCAACAAAAAGAATGCAGAGATGTGTACCCCAACTGGATGCCAAAGGAAGGACACTTTGTCAAAGTCAGTGCTTGTGGTGGGGATCCTGTGCAGAAAAGTCAGGTACAGCTTCCAAGTAGAGTCAACCCTTTGAGGAATCTTAAAAGATGAGTAGAAAAGAGCTTCTGGACAAGAAGAGCAGGGTCAGAAAAGGTACAGGAGATGATAAATGGTTATAGAGAGCATGACCATTTAAAAATCTCCAAGCCTGGTCATCCGATGACGTGAACAGGTGATGTGGTGTGTTCTTTTTAATGATGCTTTGTTAAAAGTACAATTTTGGGGTAACTAAAAGTTTTCTCAAGTGCTCTTCATTTGCTTTCATTCATGCCCATTGAGGGTTTGCATATTGGAAGTGATTTAAAACTCATGCTGGTCTTGTCTTGTTCACAGCAAATTTATAACTCCTTCTAAGAAGCAACATCTTTCTTCAAAGGCTTTGCACGGTGAGCATCTTCTGTCCTGGGGTGCCCTCGTTTCAGATATTTTGTTATCTCTTACACTAAAATACTTGTCCCACTGTTTATAGTACAGAAGGCTTTATATGATAAAAAACTAGAATTATTGAAATCCTGGCTTTTAAATAACTCAGAGAGCAGAGAAATATAAATAATGAAAAAGAGTTCATAGCACAGCCAATACAGTACTTGCATAATTATTTTTTCATAATATTTCATGTTGGTCTAAAAAATCTGGTTGTTCCAGATTATCATTCATAGAAAATCATCTTCTCAGGCAGATAACTAAAAGATTCTTCTCTGTTTATAAAATTTAAATAATGTTTTCCAATTAAAATAACGTTGGACCAGCACAATCCCCTAACTTCCTGCTACCGCCCATATGACATTGAAACATACACACACACACACACACACTCTCTCTCTCTCTCTCTCTCTCTCTCTCTCTCTCTCTCTCTCACTCACTCTCTCTCTCTCTCACCAGGTGGGAAGCTTCTTTATACCCCACTTTCTTTTCATAGCTATACCATCTCTAGATCCCTTTTGAAATGTAAGTCTACACACATACCTCAAGATCATATCATATCATATCATATCATCTTTTGTATATACAAAAGACCCACAGCTAATACCATCCTCATTGGGGAAAACTTAGAGTTTTCCCCCTAATGTCAGGAGTATGGCAAGTATGTCTACTCTCACCACTGTTATTCAATATTATGTTAGAAGTCCTGGCCCCAGCAATCAGACAGCAAAAAGAAGTACCAGACATCCAAATTGGCAAGGAAAAAGTCAAATTTTAACTCTTTGCAGATTACATGACATTTTACATGAAAAAACCAAAAAAGTCCACTAAAAAACTGCTAGGACTGATACATGAATTCAGTAAAGTTGCAGGATATAAAATCAACGTACAGAAATCAGTTACATTTCTATACACCAATAATGAAGCAGCAGAGAGAGAAATCAAAAACAGACACATAGATCAATAGAGCAGAATAGAGAAACCAGAAATGGACCCACAAACATGTGGCCAACTAATCTTTGACACGGCAGGAAGGAATATCCAATGGCAAAAATGACAGTCTCATCAGCAAATGGTGCTGAGGGAACTGGACAGAGACATGCAGAGGAATAAAGTCGGACCACTTTCTTACACTATACACAAAAATAATTTCAAAATGGATGAAAGACCTAAGCATAAGACAATAGCCATCAAAATCCTAGAGGAAAAAACAGGCAACAATATCTTTGGCCTTGGCCACAGCAACTTCTTACTTTACATGTCTTGGGAGGCAAAGGAAAGGAAGAACTATTGGGACCTCATCAAGATAAAAAGCTTCTGCACAACAAAAGAAACAATCAGCAAAACTAAATGCAACTGATGGAATGGGAGAAGGTATTTGCAAATGACATATCAGATAAAGGATTAGTAACCAAAATCTATAAAGAACTTATAAAAATCAACACCCCCCAAAAAAACACAAAAATCCAGTGAATAAATGGGCAAAAGACATGAACAGACACTTCACAAAAAAACAAACAAACAAACAAAAAATCCAGACAGCTAACAGACACATGAAAAGATGTTCAATATCTCTCATTATCATGGAAATACAAGTCAAAACTGCAGTGACATACTACCTCACACCTGTCAGAGTGGCTAAAATTAACAATGCAGGAAACCAGAGATGTTGGTGAGGATGCCAGGAAAGAGGAATCCTTTTGCACTGCTGGTGGGAATGCACACTGGTGCAGCCACTCTGGAAAACAGTATGGCATTTTCTCAAAAAAATAAAAAATACAGCTACCCTACGACTGAGCAATAGCACTACTAGGAATTTTCCAAAGGATACAGGAGTGCTGATTTGAAGGGACACAGGCACCCCAATGTTTATAGCAGCATTATCAACAATAGACAAATTATGGAAAGGACCCAAATGTCCACCGACTGATGAATGGATAAAGAAGATGTGGTATGTATCTAGATATATACATACACACAATGGAATATTACTCAGCGATCAGAAAGAATGAAATTTTGCCATTTTCAACAACATGGATGGAACTAGAGTGTATTATGCTAAGTGAAACAAGTCAGAGAAAGACAAGTACCATATGATTTCACTCATATGTGGAAATGACATCCACAAAAGTCAGATTCAGCAACTTCTATTTAACAACTCTTCAGCAAGGAGGCAGATAAACATAGGAGAAGGGAAGCAAAAATAAGACAAAAACAGAGAGGGAGACAAAAAATGAGAGACTCTTAAATACAGAGAACAAACTGAGAATTGCTGGTGGGGTACTGGGTGGGGGGATGGGCAAAATGGGTGAGGGGCATTAAGGAGGGCACTTGTTGGGATGAACACTGGGTGTTATATGTAAGTGATGAGTCATGAAATTCTATTCCTGAAATCACTATTACACTGAAATATTATTACATTAGTTGTTAACTAACTTGGATTTAAATTTAAAAATAAAAACAAAAAAAAAGGAATAGCAAAAAAAATTAAATATAAATCCTCACCAAAAGTTAAAATAAACATAAAATAGCCCTCGTTGACATTAGTATTCTAAAAAAGGTGGCCACTGTACCACTTGAGCATAGGTACTCTTTCCACATGCAGAGACAGCAACTTCTAGATAACAACTCTTCACCAAAGAGGCAGGTACAATATTTAACCTTATCATGGCCATAGAAACTAATATCCAGGCCATTCAGTCCATGAGTGTAAAATGACATCACCTTAGTCTTTATACCTACACTGTATTGACCTAAAGCCCTTTGTTTTAATTGTTGGGTGTGAAAACAATTCTTCCCTTAGAAATTATCCTAGCAGAATTATCCTGAAATTATTTCTTAAACACCCTAAGAGGGTATATATAACATGTATTTACAAATTAGTTCTGCCAACTAGCATCACTAAGGACACCTGCTGTGTTCCTTTTTTCTGCTAAAACTGTGCCCAGCTGAGGTGTGTAACTTTTAAGTCCACTACCTAGAGAAGCTTCACAGTTGGTACTGTTGATATGGCCGTCATAAAATTGCCTGCATCTATGTCACAGGTCTGCACGAAGATCTCCATGTTTTCAAACTCTACTGAGAATCACTAGATTTTATATGAAAGTAAGAAGAAATATAGCAGTATATATATGTATATATGTTACACACATATAAAACAGTATATATGTATTATGCGTGTAACATATATATGTATGTATATGTATATATATGTTACACACACACACACACACACACACGCTTCAAAACAACAACAAAAAATACAAATTGCCACCAACCAGAAACCTTAATACTACCAGTAGGGCATTATTAATTTTCCTCATGAATACTGATAGATATTTGACAGATTATATTACTCCAAGAGGGGCCACAACTATATCATCCCACATGTTCTTCTTACAGGGTGATTTTGACACACCTCCCATTGAATGCAATGCAGGGTCTAAGTTCCCTCTCCTTGAATTAGGGGGGTTGGTAACCATATCAGAAGTGACACTATGATTTCCAAGGAGGTTGTAACAAGTGATACTACTTCCACCTGATAAGTAAATGGGATGTTTGCTGTCTGAGCCAGCCAGTACATCGTGAGAAAGCCCAAGCAGCTCATGGAAAAGCCCATGGAGAGAGGAAGCAGGCCCTGGTCCACATCCTTGCTGAGCTCCTAACACCAACCTGTCTATCAAGTTGAAAATGGATCTTCCAACTCCCAGGTGATCTACCCCCCTTCCGGACACAGGAAGGAGCAGAGATAAACTGTAACTGCTGACTTTGTAATTGCTAAGCTCAAAATTTCAAGTTTGTTAGCAAAGTAATTGATTGAGGTTGTTTGAAGCCATTGGATTTGAAGCGGTGTAGTATGCAAGAATATATAACTGAAACATAGCTGGGTATCTGAAAATGAACCTGTAACAAGGGCCTAAAGCGTGTGGCAGTGCCTTTACGATCAGGCAGCACATGTAAGCTTCAAGGGTCTCAAAGATAATTAGCGAAAGGTCAGAGGGCTTTGAAGAGAGTGTTAGCAGAAGTCTAAAGAGACCAAAGGATGCTGTCAAAGGGAGCTAAAAGAAGATTCAGGAAAAGAGGACCCTTCTTATATAGTAGCAGAAAGTTTGACAAGTGTTACCTGAGTTAATCTGGAACTATATCTAATAAACTTGATTGTCTAGCTAAGGAGAGTTCCAGAAAAAGTATTGAAGGTACTGCCTGGCTTCTTCTAGCTGCTTAAACTAAAATGAGAGAGATAAGAGATGAGCTAAGAAAATAACGGATTAGTTTACAAGCAAAATGCTAGGAAATAGAAGTGGTCTAGGACTTGCGGGGTCCTAAAATAAAACTCGTTTGCATTCTCATCACTCTCGACAGCAAATGATTCTCACATGAAGAACTGATCCTGGTAAAGATCAAATCAAGTATGGGCTGTAAGATCCTTTGTTAAGATCTCAGAAAGATTTAAGATGATCCATCAGGGTTGCCTCTTACCTCCACCCTGAGACTTTCTCCACCTAGTGGCCTCCAATTCAAGGCACCCAAGTCCTACTGCATATTTCAGTGCAGTCAATCCTTCCTGAATACATGCCATGTATACAGCTTGGGGAAAATTCGATACCATCTCACTGATGTCTTCCAATAAGATGGGCACAAATCTTACAGAGCCTCAGTAGACGCTTACAGATGCTAACGAAGATCACTTACCTTGTGGTCATCTTTAACTGTTTCCTTGTTCATGCAAGCCTTGTCCAAGTTGTGGATTTAAGGGCTTTGTTTTTGGCATTTTGTTTTGTTTAACTTAAGGTTGTTGTTATTCAGTCACTAGATAATTGAAAAGAGCTATTAGCTTTGCATTTAGGTGCTTTCTGATGATTTCTATCAAACAGTAATTCTCACAGAATTGGATGATTCTTATTATTATAAAAATAGTTAAAATGTATCAAGTGACCCATTGCAGCATTAACTATCTAACTGTTTAAAATTAAAGAAATAGATAAATTGTATCTTAGCCACCTTTTTGACTATTTTGAAAATTTTTGAAGCGTTATCATGTAGTAATTTAAAACCATATGGCTGTAAAGTGTGTGGGGGAAAAAAGACACCAATATTATGTTTGCATCTGACTATAGCTATGAGAAAATAAATAAACCGAGAGAGAGAGAGAGAGAGAGAGAGAGAGAGAGAGAGAGAGAGAGACTCAAACCAAAGAAGAAATACCATGCATGGATAAGCAGTGGGAAGACATTCAAGAAATCCCCCAAATGATGTGACTATGAGAGTTTTGTTAATCTTTCTTATTTCTTTCAGTTATTTCTAAAACTTAAAAAAATATATGTTGTTATGTTTATAATAGAAACACATTATACCAATTTTTATGAAAACTAAATGATTTGCTGAAACCTCCACACAAAGCAAAACTGTGGTTTTCTAGCTGTTAGTTGTCATTTCAGGTTTTCAGGGCAAATAAAACATGACATATTTATTTTACTTTCTTGATAAGATTTTTAAAATATGCCTGGATGAAACTGGTTTCTTCCTTTTATGTCCCTACTATTGCTTTGACAATACCTTGAAATTTTCCTACTTAAATACATGTTATTCAGCCTCCTACATGTAAAACTAATTGGCACATGCCACAGAATGACCCGTCAATAAATATCATCCCCTGACTAAATGGATCCTTTCTTGATGAGTCCTCACCTTTCTCACAAAACTTCACATGTCCTGTAATATTTGGGGAGATTGATGCAATTCTTTCTCAATTATCCTCTTAAAGAGCTGTTTTTCTATGATATTTTTGACTATCTATCTGTGTAGATAAATCACCAATCCTGTTTTCATCTCCCTCTCTTCTGCCAGTCTTGCATTTCTTAGTGTTTGTTTAATATCAGCACAGGGTATGCTTATATATTCAAGATTTCATTATTTCTCAAAACTTCATGCTTATTTTCTCATCCCTATAATATGTAAAAACAGTCTTCTCTTTTTCATATTTGCTTTTCAATCATAACCAGACTCTTCCAAAAATATTTCTCTGCTTCTTTCAAATGATCATTAAATTTTCTTCATTTCCCTCCCTTCCTGCTGTCTTGGGAGTAAAAATGATCAAAATATTTTGTTTGGAGCAAATGAAGACCTCCAGTACTCACCTCCAGCAGAGTGCCATTCAGTCAGACCTTTATTCACTGCACCTTTCTCTCCCTAATCCATTGCCCTGGTTATGCCCAGCAATGCACACGCCTTTCCTTCTCTTCTCTTCATTGTGGCTGGACTAAATCCCCACGGTCACAAGTCACAGGCATCTTTCTCATCTATCCCTTTGCCATCATAACTCTTCACCATAAATCCCCACTGACACTGTTTTTTTTTTCTCTCTGCCACTAATACAGATGATTGATCTAAAGCTGTAAATTTTCTAGTAGCCAACCCTATTGACTCCCTTGATACTTCATGATCAGGCAAGCAAACTTGCTTTTAGTCAAACAAATAGAAGAGAAATTGCTTGAAGAAAATAAGTAATCTGGGAGAATCAGTGATCTGGCATTGTTGATTAATAAAACATACTGCACATTAAAACAATCTTATTATTGAATTTATCCATTGACAATTTTATATGTGTGTGCATGCATTTGAAGTAGACTGATTTGAGCAAATCTGAAAATAAAAGTATATATGCTTAATACAGATGAGTATAATACATGACTCTATTTGTGAACATAATGGATGGTTATGTAAATGAAGTACTCAATGATACACTATTCTTAAGGATATATAACACTTAAGAATATGCAGAGGACAGAAACTGCGCAAAATAGAAAATACAAGGTAATGCAAAAGTTTGTAAATAAATATGGAACTTATTAAACCTTGCTCAAATAATCAGGGCCAGACAAAATAAAACAAAAATCTATTGCCTTTTTTAAACATTATCAGAAAATTTAAATTATGTCACAAATGTAAACAAGGAGATCATGGCTTATTACCTTTAACTCTCTGTTGGTGGCATTATAGATTGGTATAAGATTTTGGAAAACTGTTTGGCAATGTCTATTAAGAGTAATAAAATATTTGCAATTTTTGAGCCAACAACTGCATTTATGGAAATTATTTTAGAAAAGTAATACGTTGTTATGATAGTAAAAGAAAAAGTAGTAGCTAATATGACTTCTCTCAATTACTCAATGGAAATTATGATTCAACTAAAAATTATGATTATAAATGCCATGTGATAAAAAATATTGAAATATAAAAGTTGATATGATTTATTTTAATACATTTATTTAATTTCTTTTTTTAAGAAGAATCCTTAGGACACATTAAAAAAGCCACAGAACATTGATTAACAATTAGAATTGTATTATCTAGACATAAATGCTATTAATATTGTGGTGCATTTTTTTTTCCAAGAAAAGATAGACAGATTTTTTGCTGGTTATATGAGCACAAAGATTGTATAACATAACTATAAAATTTTTAAAGTTTATTTATTTATTTATTTGTATTTTTTAAATGTTTGTTTATTTTTGAGATACAGAGACACAGTATGAGTAGGGGAGGGGCAGAGAGAGAGGAAGACACAGAATCTGAAGCAGGTGCCAGGCTCTGAGCTGTCAGCACAGAGACTGATGCAGGGCTCAAACCCACAAACCATGAGATCATGACCTGGGGTGAAGTCAGGCACTTCTCAAGTTTATTAATTTTGAGAGAGCAGAGACAGTGTGAGTGGGGGAGGGTCAGAGAGAGGAAGAGAGATAATCCCAATCAGACTCTGGGCCTGTAGCACAGAACCCGATGCCAGGCTCAAACTCATGAAACTGTGAGATCATGACCTGAGCTGAAAGGAGGACTCAGACACCTAATTGACTGAGCCATATTATGGAGTTTATACTTTGTTGTTTATTGTATAATAATGATACTAAGTGAGAGAAGCAAGACAAAAGTGAAGATAAAACAATGATAAAGAAAAAATTTAATTAAGGGGAAAAAAATGAAGGAAGTATTCCAATCCATTAAACACTGGGTTGGAATAGTGAAATGCAGTTACTTTTTTTCAATTTTGCCAGAATTTTTCTGCTTTTGTTTCAAGATTCAGTGATTATTTGTTATTTTAACCACCCATACCAAACACCCTTCCTTTCTGGAAGAGCACCCCAAAGTAAGTGGGAGGAAGTGTCTCTAACAGAAGCTTTGAAGAGGTAGCTCGTACCTTCCCCAGCTGTCTGGCATTGAGTATTTTAGGTGTGTAGCACAGGCAGAGGCCATCAGACATTTTTGTCTGTGATTTTGAAACTAATGTGGCAGTGACAGCTGGGTGATTTTAAATGACCATGGAAAACAGGGATGTGGCCATTTGTCCAGGGATAATAATACCAGGAGCTACAAATTATTCAGATTCCATGGGGGGAATCTTGGTTGTGCCACACATACCTAGGGGTCTGTGGATGAGCTTCCAAAAGCTGAGTGAAACCATAGGTCAAATACATTATGTGTGTATGCACATTTGTCTTTGAAAAGAATTCCTTGATTTCCTCAGGCAAAGGATTCCATGACCCAGGATGTAGGTCATTATTACAGAGGTGCCCTACGTATTTCTGGGTTCCATCTGTTCCTTGAAAGATATCTCTATCAGACTGTAATGCTCAACAGGCAGAGGTTTTAATGAATTGGTATTGGTCTATTGTTTTAGTCAATTAATTAATCAAATGAATCAGTTCATTTGTTAAGTTGCTTAAAAATATAATCATTGCCACCTTTTACCTGCAGGCATCATTTGGCAGAGGGGATACAAGGCAAAGGCATCCTCAAACACATTCTGGTCAGGGATACAGACAGATAGATGAAGTCACTGCAGTCTTTTTCTCCTGGCAAAATGGCAAATTAGATGCCCTGCAAGTTTCCTGCTACAAAATATCTAAAACTCCAGATAAAATATAGACAACATCCTCTTGAAGAGGAATGACCTTGCAAGATAGTAATGGTTATCCTCTGAGAATGAGAGAAAAAAAAATCCATGATGTGAGTCCTGCAGCTACCAGTGAAGTACAGTCCTGGGTGGCCCCAAGCTTTGACTTGAAAAGGCATGTGTAGAAAGAAAGAGACTTTCTACAGTCAATGGAAATACAATATTGGGTAAACTCTGCACTTTCCTACAGTTACCAATCTTGGATTCCTGGTGGCTGCAAAAGTCCTGACTGATTTGTGTAAAACTAAACAAGCCACTCAAACTCTTTATGTCTCAATTCCTCTACTAATAAAATTTTAATAACAACACTTCTATTACCTTTGCAGATATATAAAAATATTAATCTACGTTACACAACTATATCCATGTATAGACAGAATTCCTGCATCAGACCACCTGGTAGGCCTCTAGATGGACTTTCTTTGTGTCAGATATTCACTGCAGGTCTGAACAGCAGCATGTCATCCATTTTATGCTTAAGGGATCACGTGAGCCCCTTTCCCTCAGCAAAATCTATGGGTAGGAACATGTTGGAAGGAAGTAGGGAAGGAATTCTGAAGCTTTGTATGTCTGACTAAGATGAATAAAGGGATAGGTCCTAAGAAGAAGCAGTTCTCTCTATTCATATACAGGGGTGTATGGGACAATTATTTCATTTGATCTGAAAGAGTAACTTAAGTATAATACGTTCCTGAATTGTAGCTTTCAAGCTCTAGTAAAACAATGGAAAGAAAGTCATTTGTATGCAATATAGGAGGAAATACATAACTGGATGTGTATTTTAATATGTTATATTGAAAACATGACTTAGAAAACTAACCCCAATAGGCTGGGAAATGTGTGATATGTCAATCATCTGTATGAAAGCATACAAGCAAAAGGTAAAATACCTGACAATAGACCGAGTGGTAAGACTACCTAAGACATGTATATATTTTCTCTTTGGGGAGAGAGAAAGAAAAATGGCAAGAGTGTTTATTATATAACTTGATTTAAGACTAATAATTACAAAGGGTAGCTGAATCTCATATGAAATTTATAAATATCACAAAATTTGGGTGGTTTGCAAGCCCTAGCTATAACTGAAATGTGTTTATGAATATAGAGAGGTTACAGCGTTGAGTAGGAAATATCAAAATAAGATTAGGCTTTGAAAAATGTAAAGTAATGCATCTTGGGTGAAAAATTCACAGATAATCAGGGAAATGGAGCTACTATACTTGGAAAATGGTAATGTTGAATGAGACCTGGGAGTGATAGTTACAGAAAATTAGTATGAGATTGCACAGGATGATATAGTGGTTTATAAAAACTGTTTGGGCAGCACATGCAGAGATAACACATCATGAGTCAGACAAGTGTGTCCATTTATGAAAACCTCAGTACCAGAAGGATGTCATCATACCAGAGTGAATTCAGAGAGAGCTACAAAAATGATTGAGGGGCTGGAAGGGCTGATGTGAGGTAAGATTAAAAAGAACTAAATATGTATGGCTTATCCAAATATAGACTATATCGCCACAAAATGTAAGGTGCTCACACAGTGAGGAAAGGGAGAAAACTTTTCAAGGAAGTTTAAGCAGAGGTTATCGGGAACATTCTGAAGAAAACTAAAAAAAAAGAAAAGTTTAGGTGAAATAAGGGATTCCTGGTGGGTTAAGTGGAGAAAATGGTACACCATTTTCGTTCTCTAGATCCATTGTGTGAGTGGAAAAAAAAAAAAAGATACTATAATTTAATCTTTTACTCTTTCAGTTTCCACATCTTTAAAGAGGGAATACTGATCCCTCTTTGGCACACTTAAGAGTTTTGGCTGGTAAGATAAATTCTAGCCATATTCATTTAAATATATTTTTAAAATTATGTGACAAATGCTCAGCATCAGGTATAACGGTACAGATTTTTTAAATAATTAAATAAAGTTGATCTAAGAAATGAGCAGAATATTTGTTTTAAAAATGGGATAAATATGAGCATTTAATATGAAAATTTGTATTTATCATAGTTCCTACATCAAAGAGCTTCCAGTCTTATGGATGGGTAAACATACGTTCACGTACATGAGCAAAATATGCTAAGAGCTATTATAGAGATTCAAAAAAGAGCAATTAAGATTTTCAAGAATTGAGAGGAAATGTTTCAAGGATGAGAAGGAAGTGGCATGTAAACCAAGCCTTGAAGGATACTAGGAATTCAACAAGAAGAGATTGGTGGAAGATTCAAGGACAGAAGAGTATGACACACACAACTCATGGCCAAAGCTACAAGTGATCTGGTGTGGGGGAAACTAGAAACACAGAAAAGTAGTGTGTAATACAGATCTGGACAGATGTACCGTCATTTATTGAACTATGACTGGGTGTTGAATGGGAGTTGAGACCATAGATAGACCACTAGTTTTCACAGTTTTCAGGCTTTCATCAAATAACATCTAAACAGAAGCCTTATCTATGGAACAGATAAAAGTAGTTCTTCTCGGTTTGAAGTTGGTTAGAGACCTAGGGTTCTGTCCTGCAGAATATTGTCCATCTCTCTTCCTCCCTACTCCTGGAGACCCCGAGACTTCTCAAAAGACCCCTACACAAATATTAGCAAAAAGGAATAAATAAGGAATTCTGACCAAGGCAATAAAACGACCATTATAGACCTGTAAAAAAAATGACTGGGAAGGGAACTTGGGTGGCTCAGTGTGTTAAGTGTCTGACTTCATCTCAGGTCATAATCTCACAGTTTGGGAGTTTCAGCCCTGCATCAGGCTCACTGTTGAGCCTACTTGGGATTCTCTATCTTTTTCCCTCTCTCTGCCTCTCCCCATTCATGCTCACGCTCTCTCTCTCTCTCTCTCTCTCTCCCTCTCCCTCTCTCTCTCTCTCTCTCTCCCTCTCCCTCTCTCCCTCTTTCTCTCAAAAATAAATAAATAAACTTAAAAAAACTGGGAGAAATAAGAAGGGTGGGTTGAATTAAGAGAAGGCTGCATGAGTCTGATGAGGATTAGTAAAGATGTGGCTTTGAGTCAAACACCAACTCTTCTTGATTAAAAAAAATCACTGTGAGAAGTAGAATAGCTGCTATCTCAGATTTTCACAGTGAGTGAGGCATTGCAATGGCACTAACTGAAGAGAGTTTTATTTAATACATGATTCTGGTTTAAAATTAGAATCTACCATAGTCTCCCTTAGCAGCTCTATTGTATACCTGACCAGTGTACAATTATAAAATGTACTGGTTTAGAAGTTATAGCTTAATAATATTTCTTTTTGTTGAGCCTTGAATTACAAAATCTTGTCACCTGGATGAGAGAGGAATAAAGTGTATACCAAGAATGGGAATATCATTTTTGTAAATGTATTCATTCATTTCTTCATTTGTTTGCTATGCACTAGTTATTGATCATTTAAAGTATATGAGGTATGGGGATAGATCCCAGGATACCTGAAGTTTTAACTATTACTCATGTATTGGCTAGATTATTAACCTTTAAACTCATCTTCCAATAATCTTTCAAAACATTTCTTCCAGATTTATAATTTATTTCTATATAAATTAAGAATTCCTTTTGAAATTTCCCTCCTTTTTATATTTTTGTATGTGTCAAAGAGTGCCTCAAGTTCATGTAAGTACCAAAATTCTATCCCTAAATCAAAGCATTTTAACCACCTGTTGTCTGATGTACATACATTTTTAAATATCCCAATTAATCACTGACTTCCCAGTTTATATTTGTCTTTATGAGACTCTATATTTTTTATTCCAGCCATCCTCATCAAACCAAAAGCTGAATTGGCTAATTCTATTTTATATCAGACAAGAAATACCCAAGTTTATTTTGAGCAATCTGATCTTTAATCATTAAATGGAAATTTGGATACTAAAGAAATGTGATCAGAGTGTTCATTTCACCCATAAGTCTCCATGCCATGATGTCACTTCTTATTTTGTATGGTTAGAATAATTGGCAGCAATATTGAGGATTAGAACAAGAAATGACCACTATCAAGGCATTCTGGACAATCTACTTTAGAGAAAGATTAAAATTAAAGACAGGATTAGGTATATAACCTCTAATATATGACAATGTAGTGCTATACATTTTACTTCTTACCTCATTTAATCCACAAAGCCTACATGGCAAGTAAGATCACCCATTTTATAATTGAGGAAGTTGCAGAAAGTTTAACTTGCCCCAGGACACACAGCCAGTAATCAACAGAGCAAGGCTTAATGAATTTCAAAGTCCAAAAAACTTTCACTAAAAATGCTCCCTACTAGTGAATAGTAAAGAATTCATTAATAAGCATTCAATACCATCATCAATGGAGGAAGGAATAGGGATTAGCACTTTATTACAAAAGTACCATAGTTATCTTCCCTGTCATATCTCAGGAATTGTCATTTACTATTATAACATTAAAGTGATAAGCCAATCTATACTTGATATTTTCCTGTATATTTGAAAGAGTTATCTCTGGGCAAATAGCCTCTTAGAAGGAAATCTTTTAATTTGTATTTGCTGTAGATGAACATTAGCCAGAAACATTGATCATCATAGTCATAATGTCTCAAAATTATCGTACAAACCAATCAATATCATCAAATCTCAAAAAAGCTATACAAACTAATGAATAATTTGAGAATATACATTTGAAAAGATGTCAAATTTATTAATGATATTTGAGGGATTGGTCTGTAGACTATTAAGAGTTGTTTACAAGAAATGAACATCAAACTAGGTCTAAGAGAATAAATAAGTTCTTAGAGGAGGTAATAGGAAGACTGATATATTAACATTACATGGAAATATGGAAATATTTCCATATTGGAAAGTGGTTAATTATTCTTGTTTTTTCAGAGATGCTTTGCCATGTAACTAGACCAAATAAAACAACAAAATAGGCTTTCTTATGGAAATTTCAAGGCGTGCTTAAATGCTGACCTATGGGTCAAGATCCTAGTTCTGTGGTTTCTTATCTCTATATCCTTGGAAAGTTTTTTAGCCTCTCTGTGCCTACAAGTGTCTATTTGTATAAAGGGATAATGGTGCATCTGATTTATAAAGTTATTTTTGACTTTTTAATTAAATTAATTAATCCATATAAATATTTAGTCCACATGGGTGGAAAAGGGAGAAATCAAGCATAGCTAAAAGGTAGAGAGCAATCAGGAGGATGGCATGGAAACAGCTAGGCAGGAGCTGGGCCAGACCCGATGTGCTCTGGAGGCCATGTTAAGAGTCCATTCATATTGTAAAGAAACAGTGAAGTCATTGAATTGTTTTAGGCAGGAACATGACATGGCCAGATCTATGATAATGTTGAAGCTAAGCAAAGAGGTTATGATCAGGATTGTTAAATTTGCTCTCTCATTCTGGAACATGCCAAGGTGACTATTTAGTCATTTTGTCACTTTGAAGTGGGATCTGGATCAGGTTCTGATAGAGTAGCTCTATTGCTCTAAAATAGAAAGACTCATTGTTGTGTATGTAGTATAAGGAAAAAAAGATTAATCAAAAGAGAAGATAATAAAGTAAAAAAGAAACACAAGTTAAAGCAGGACATTGATAGAAAAAATGTTAACTCAGGCCATCATACTTAGAAACAATATGTATATATAGTCTATGTGGTATTCTTATATAAAAATGATGACATATAATGCATCATTGTTAATATGTAAGGAAAAAAAGAGAGGGGATGAAATTAAAGAATGAAAAAAGATATTGCTTATAAACATATATACATATATAGATATAAATTACAGCCTCTTTACTATATTTATCATCCTGAATCTATTATTTGCATATCTGGATTTAAGCTACATAATTAATAAAAGTTTGAGGTAATATAATTTGTTTCATATTTTAAATATATATGTAGCTATATATGTGTGTGTGTGTGTATATATATATATATATATATATACACTAGACAATACAGCAGATAAACAGAAGAGAACATAACAAGAGTATTAGAAATGAATTGCATTGAGTTAATTGAGTTAATTTTGCCCTAAAAAAAATAGGTATTTGCATTTTCTCTTGATTTTAAAGGCAATTTAGAGAAAGAGAGGGTTTCTGGACAGCAAGATATCAGCCAAATCCATAAAGAGCCAAGTATAGCTCCAATCTATCATCTGGAGCACACTACTGCTGAGCCCTACCCTAGCCAAGAGAGTCAAGTATAAAATGTGCTCAGAGCTCCTGATTCCTCTCCAACATTTTGCACTCGGCTTTGGCTGATGTTCATTTAAGTTAGAGTGCCTTTTTTTTTTCCAAAACAAGAAGACATACTTCATCAATATAAAAATGTTCCTCAGAAATTTTTTCAATAAATGCAAAAGATCCTGAAGTCTAAATTATGGAGATGGTTTAATAATTTAGAATATGCTAATTATCTGGATTATCTAAGAGAAAAACCTTCCTTCCTTCCTTCCTTCCTTCCTTCCTTCCTTCCTCCCTCCCTCCCTCCCATCCCTTCCTCCTTTCCACTTTCTATCCCTCCTTTTCTCCCTCTTTCTGTCTCTTTCTTTTTTTCCCTTTCCTCCTTTTTCTTTCTTTCTCTCTTTCCTTCTTTCTTTCTCTTTCTTTTCCCACTCTCTTTTCATTTTTTTTCTTTCCTTCTCTCTTTTTCCCTCTCCCTCTTCCTCTCCCTCTTTCTGTCCCTTTCTCTCTGCCTCCAGACATCTTTTCTTTTTCTCTCTTTCTTTCCTTGATTGAACTAATTGAGTGGTCAGTGATTGGTTACTAACCAATAGCCACCACACAACAGAACCTATAGTCTAATAAATAAAAGCTAATTTGTCATTGAAGAATTTTGTGGTTTACAATTTTTACAGCCAGTTCTAGTTACCAAATTGCTCAGTTTTGTGTCACCAATTTAAAGAGCACAGGAGACCACCTTTAGACCATTGTGTGTCTAATAGTATAATCTAGGCCTTTGATCTCTACAAATTATTGTATTGAAGAAACTGATTATAGGAGACAACTCCATAAAACATCTTAGATATTGTATCCAATATCTATTGTATCCAATTTCCTTAACAAACATCTAATGTTTCTACAGAAGGCATATTATTTGTATGGTACTTCACAGATCATAGAATTTTTAAAGTTTTTTTTCTTCTATTTGTTTTTTATTTGTTTGTTCATTTTGAGAGAGAGGCAGAGAGCATATGTGAGCAGGGGAGGGTCAGAATGAGAGGGAGAGAAAGAATCCCATGCATTCTCCATACTATCAGCACAAAACCCCATGTAGGGCTCAGTTCCACAAACCATGAGGTCATGACCTGAGTAGAAATCAGGAGTTGGATGCTTAACCAACTGAGCCACCTAGGCACCCCAGTCATAGAGTTTTTATATTATTTTATCTCATTCATTTCTTTAATATTAATTTATTCACAAAATTATTGTGTGATAGTAATATACAAAATCAAATATGTCTTTGACCTTAAAGAATTTATAGTCTTGTCACTCACTCCTTCCAAAAACTATAAAAAGTAGATCTTATTATCTCAACCTGAGGCTTACAGAGTTTTAATAATTTAAATCAATAAGGTGAGAATGCTGAGTAAAGGCCTTCTGAATCTATGATTCTGAGTCCCTCCATAGCCTGTATTCATCAACTTTTCCTAGTAAGCTGCGTGAATGAATTGACAACAGTATGTTTCTGGAGTCAGGTGGATCTGAGCTAGGATCTCAGCTCTGTTTTTTCAATACCTATATAAATGTGAGAAAATTAATTTTCTTCCCTGAGTGTCCCCATTAGTGATAGGGACTGGTCATGCCAGTCTTCACACTAAAAGGTTGTGGAGAAAACTGCTTTCAAGATTGTAGCAAATGAAAAGGCAGAGGTGAAACATAAAGGGCCTAAACTGATATGGGGTCATTTAGGCACTTACCATGGGCATAAAAATAAAGGGGAGGTAGCCCCAATCAAAAAATATCTTAATTCAATATTTTAAAACATCAAATTGGCAATTTATGACTCAGACTGTTTTGTAAAAAACGTTTTATCAGAAACATGATTAAGTAAGGAAGTGAGTCAGGGTCATGCAAGTGCTAGGTTAAATACAATCTTTCAAATTTTGATATTTTGTTCATCTTTGTAGTAGGCAGAATCTAAAATAGCACCCGGAAGATTTTCTTTGCTAATCCTTGGAAGCTGTAAACAAGATGAGTGATGAGCTCTCACTCTCATGTTTATCTTATGTTGTCATGTTATGTTATGATGTTATTTTTAGGTTATGTTATGTTTTAGGTTATGTTATGTTATTATATTATGTCACAGTTGATCTTAAGATGGGAAGATTATCTGGGTGTGCCTGATACAATCACACAAACCCTTCAAATCAGAGAGCTTTTTCTCTCTGATAGAAAAAGAGGATGGTAGAAGATGGAAGAGAGTTTTGAAGGGTAGGAATGATTCAACTTGCCGCCACTTCCTTTGAAGAAGCAAGGGGTCACAGGCAAGGACTGAGGAACAGCCACAAGGAGTGAAACTGACTAGACAACAGTAGGTCCTATAACCCCAGAGATCTCCATTCTGCTATTAACAGGAATGAGCTTGGACGAGAATTGTGAGCTACAATTGTATTTCAGCCTTGTAAGATCCTGAGCAGACCTTGCCATCCCATCACAGACTTCTGACCCACAGAAACTGAGAGATAATAAATGGATGTTTAAGCCACTAAGTTTATAGTAATTTCTATGCAACAATAAAATTCATACAATAATGAATATTTGACATTAATTTCTATGTTAAATATATTGTACTAAATTACCATTCATCTTTATTATTGACCTTTTCTTGGTATGCCCTTAAATTGTGTACCTGAGTGTAGTGTCTCATTTACCTCATTCTTGTCTGAGACTTGCAATGTTTGGCATAAAGGAAGTCTACAATACCTGTTGTTATCTTTATCCTTGTTAGTTTATAGTGACTTCTAATTCCAGTCTTACTGATAGGGAATTTTCTTAATCTTCTCAACTTCTTCAAAATTTTTCATCTTTGACTGCCCCTCCCCACCAATGGCCAATACTTATGCCTCCTTAATTACAACAAATCCACCTAGTCCTGAGATTAGTCAGATGACTGACAATTAGGTATCTTAAGGATACCATGTGATGTAATTGTCTTCTTTAAAAGCCCCCTCCCTCTCAAACAATTCCAAAGTATTTTCCTCTTATGTGATTGGAAATTTCTTTTTAACACTTGGTCTGGTACTTTGGATTCACATTAGTTATAACTTATAATCCCACAGATTTCACCTTTCTACAGATTTTTTTTCAAAATAACTGTGCTAAATTTAGGTGATTGGGGACTTGTGAGTTAGAGAAACATGAGTTTGGAAATGGGAAGTTAAGAACAGAAAGGGTAATGGCTAATTTACTCTTTGATCTAGTGCATATGTGTTTAAATTGCTAGAATAACTCTTGCTCAGTTGAAGACAACTCTTACTTTATTACAAAAGGAAGAGAAGCAAAGTAGCTATAAGAGTCATTCATAACCACCCATATTAATGACTGTTTTCACTATGATTGAATCAGAGATATTTTATATCTCTAGAAAATGGTCATTTTTACTGCACATGTTGATTCACAGTTGCATAACTAATCATGACAACTTTATTAATTGCTTATTATCAAGGGTTTTCTCTTTTATTAGAGAACAAGTGACTTCCTTCCCTTATACTGGTGTGTGTATATATCTCTGTGTGATAGAGATTAATGCATAATGCTTTGCAGGAAACTGCCTCATTGATTTTGTTGCCTTTATATTTGTCTTCCTTAGATGACTTCCACTAACGTAGATGGAGGATAGATAGCCCATTCCAGTGGGACACCCAGGGCCTTGCCTCTGGTCGTTGGAGTTCTGGCTTAAATTCAGGCAGCTGAGTAAAGTAAGAGGTTAGAGGGATGTTTTTAGAGAAATGAATGCTCTGTAACATTGGTTATTTTTAAAGTCCCCAGTACAGCAAGTCCTGATGGAAGTACTCTTATAAAGTATTAATCCTTGCTTGTGTTTTGTATATTAATTAGGAAATGCAATCCCAACACTGCTATAATCATGTGCCCTGAAATACTGTTCAGTGTTGTAATGGGTTGTACACAAGTCCTATCTCTGGCGTCTATGTCTTCAAATATTCTCATGCCAGATTTTCAAGTTCTTCAAATCTCATACTAGCCAATCCACCGCCCTACCATATGATTCAGAAATATTTTTAAAAACTCATGTTGTTTACCCACATTATCCAAGACTTAAATTGATTCCTGAGATTTTTATGCAGTAGTAAATTGTACTCTTACACATAACTTAATTTAGCAGCATCAGAACTAAAGATGAATAAACGTACCCACCTCAGTATAGGGTACCTCCTTTTAGAGAAAACTCTCCAAAAGTCTTTATTGAAGAAAAGTATCAAATCAGTACCTTAGAGTCTTCTCGGCTATGATAGTGCATTGAATACAAGAAAGCTGATGGGGTAGTTTTAAAAAATGTCCTGACAGAGTCAAGGTGATGGCCATTTTTAGCTGCCCTGCTATCCATCACCTCTTTCAGCCAAGCATACTCCATCATATGCAACAGCCTCATGAATTTATGCATCAAGCTGTGCAGCCAGTCGTGCCGAGGGCGCTGGTGACAAGTGAAATTGCTGTGCGCCTCATTTAGCTGTTTATTGCGCCTGAGTACGTGTTGCAGCTGTCATCCCACGATGGGATGATAGTGCTCGTTAATAGACAAGACAGGCAAATAATGATGGAGGCCACAGCAAGAGATGCTCATCTGCCAATGGGCTCTGAGCAATATCACAAACATCCACAAAGTTTTCCATCAAAAGCAGCTCTGTAAGAAAATAGAGAGGGCAGGGCTGTTCTTCACAGGACTAACAATGGAGATTAAACTTTTGAGAAAAGTGTAGCCCAGTAGATGGTGTAACTCAGGGCTAGCATTTGGGGTTCCGCACCGTGCTTCCCTTTTAAAAGAATCCCAGGGAAATGACCACACACACCAACCCGGTTTGCGACCCGTGTTCAAAATGACTGTATTCCTACCACACACCATGGAATTAACCTTAACACTCTGAACAGTTGGCCTTATTCTCCTTCCAGCCATGGCCCCAAGAATTTGCAAATGTTATTTCTCAACTATTTGAAGACTTGTTTCATATATTTAGAACTTTGGATTGCTATCTTTCAATTCTTTTCAGTAACTCAGTGGAAAGTAACTTGAAATAGAAATATTCTATCTTTAGATTTGAATGGAATTTTCTTTTGTATAAAATTGAATTATACTCAGGCATTCATATCTTGGGCATACAGGAAAGGGACTCTTAATAAAATCTCTTCCAGATGCAAGTGTGTTAAACAACTGACTTCTATTTTCTTCCTTCCCTGAATGTGTGGTGCTTATCTTATGGGTATTTTACAGTTGGTGATTAGCAAATGCCTAAGGTATGGGCTTAAGTGTGAATCTTTATGATTTTACCAACAAGGTGTTCATTTTTTAAGATGAAAGAACTTAAGGGGTTAATTAACATGTTTGGTATAATGAGATAAAGCAAATTCTGACACTCCTTTGCAGACTTTTACATACAATCGTAATATCCAGGAATTGGGTATTATTTTGAATCCCAAATATATGATCAAATAACAAGGTCCAAATTATAAACTCAGTACAGAAATAATTATAGATACTTTATAATTTAATAGAAGGACCTGGAAAACCCATAGACATAAAAGTATGGAAATCAAATAGAGGAATAATCATTAAACACACACACTGCTTGGAGGAATGGCTTTTTTGTATATAATAACATGTGGTCATTGTCTTTTTGGTGGTGTCCATCTTACTATGAGGAGAGACTGCCAAAAGTTTAATTAGGACATTATTGTTAATAAGTATGTCAAGAACCATAGAAAGTACTAACTGGGCCCACATAGAGAGAACACTTTTATTAGTATCCCAGAGCTATAATGATGGGGGGGAAAACCCTTAGTGTAGCCTTTTCATTTTAATGATGAGGATACTAAGTCCCAGAGAGGCTAAGTGACCCAGAGAGGTCTGCAGTCCATCATCTGCAGCACCTGCAGTAAACCCAGATCTCTGGGACCCTCATGTCCTCCAGAGCTGCCTTAGCTGTGACATTACTCATGTTCTTGCAGTGACTGACAGTGTGGGCAGTTTTTTTTAAAAACTACTTATTAACAAAAGTCTTCTTTATATTTGTATGTTATTTTGAAAGGATATTCTGACTTGTTTATTTATCATTTATTTAGGGTTATTTCTTTAAAAAATAGAGTGGGGAATACAAGACATCTAACAATAAAGTTAAAATAATATGGGTTGTGTCACGAAAGACAAGAGAGAATTATAACAAAAAGCTCAGGCAAAGGATAATTACTAGATTTGAATATAAAATTTGCCACTGATTTAAAAGGGTTGATTCATTCTTAAATGCGATCATTGTCTTTGAGCCAAAAATTACTTCAGTAAGAATGGATCTTTAGCTTTATGATGGAAATAAATGAGAAAGTATAAGTTAACTTGGAAAGAAAATTGTTTTATGATGCACATTTCAGGAATCTACATATTCTGTAAAGTGAGGCACATCCGTATTAATTATCTAAAGGTCCCTTCCTTCTATAAAACATTCATATTTGTGAATCTGCTGTTACTTAAAATATATAACAGAATTCAGTAGACACAGCTTTCCACTGGGTATCTTGATCCAGAAATATCGGTTTGTTTTAGAATTCTTTGATAAACACTTAGTATACAGGGCAATGTATATTCTACAACAATTAATTTGGATGCACAGAAGACATCATTATACAAGAACTACAAAATCATATTTGGATTATACATTATAGCAGTGATTTAGCTCAGAGTCTTAATGTAAAATCCTATGGATGAACATGTAATAATAACTTTATGTACTTTATTTCTTTTTCCCTATTCTGTGCCTTCTAGGGAATAGTACAGTGGGATCTGTATTATTCTCCTTTGCTTTTTCAAAAATAACAACAACAAAAATTTTTTTGGCATTTACAAAACTAATGGTCAGCAAATTTAAATATGTTGACTCCTTTTTCTTAATGAAATGGAAAAGAGATGTGTGTTACACACACACACAAAGTTTTATTAATGTTTCATAAAATGGTTGCTACAATCAAAGGAACTGCTCTGAAAATTAAATTACTGGGCTGACTCTGGAAATCAGCATAATATGCTCTGTTTAATTCAGTCATGCTAAGATGTTAGATTCTCCTTCATTCTCTCAGCTTTCTCTCTCCTTCACCTGGGGGCATCTGCTGATGAGTCTCTTCTAGAGGTTGTTTAATGACTATTTTACAGGAACTGTCAGCTTTCTAAAGCCCAGTGGCATTGGGCGTCACTGTATTACCAGCCTTTTTACACAATTGGCCTGACTGTAAATCGGAGGTTTAAAAGTACAAGAAAAGCTCCTATTTGATTTAATGACTGGCTGATGGAGGTCGATTAATCTTTCTGTGCTCAGATGTTTTACTCATAAAGGTCATCTATTCTTTGTTTATACTCACTTTTCTGATTTTAGAAACACAAGAAATAAGAAGGCCATTTTGAGAAGAGCAGATAGTCGCCTTAAGAAAATCCCTGTCATATGCACTCTGGGATTTGGACTCAAATCCTAATTATACAGTAAGTGAAATGAACACAGCCTTTACATTAACCTAATGTAAAGCTGCAAAACCACGATACCTGCTCAATTAGGTTAAAGAAATTAAAGATGGTGGCTTTTTTTAGTTTTTGGCAGGAGGGGGCTGTTTCTATTTGAAAATGCAGATCTTTTTGGTTGTATAAGAAAAAATATTTTTTCCTTCCCCCTCTTCGCCTCTTTTAAGAAACCAAACAGGAATCTTTTTAGCACTATCACCTTTACTTAGGGCATTACTTTTATTCAAGGTTAGGAGCTCTATTTTATATTAAAAAATTGAAAACATATCCTTTTTTTCAAATTAGATTAATTCATTGTAATCTTGGTATGTAATACAAAGTCTTGCTTCTTGAATTTTAACATGAGTACTCAGGTTATCCATCAAATTATTTTTGTCGGTTTTAATTTTTGATCAAGGGATAACTTGTTTAATCTAAGAATGTGCCAATCATTCAAAGCTAGTCAACAAAGAGCATGGTTTCAAAGCTAGTCAATCTCAACATGGATTGAGAGTACAAAAAAGTAGCACACAGAAGGTGATGCTGAGGAAATATTCAACAAGTTTGTAAATCTACCTTTTAAAGTTGAGATGACATAGCAGAGTTATTCTATGACCAGCAAAATATTACCTAACCATTGGCTCTTCCAAGCAAATGGAATAGAACAATGGTTCCAGCAGTTGTCCTGAATGGAGGTTTCTGATTACAAGGGACTATAGGAGAGTAAGACCCGTGAGCAGGTGGAACACACACAGTGAACAAAGATGGTTGTAAATCTCCCTACACAGCCTTTCAAAAGTGAGAATAATATAAACACTGAAGAAAAAGAGAGTCCCATAACTTTTCACTGGACCATCTATCTATTTAGACATGCAGACCAAGGCTTTTGATTATTAATTTTGGAAAAATCCCTAGAGGTAGGAATTTCTGCTATTTCAAAGCTATTCGGGATATCAAAAAGCCACAGAAATAAACTTAACATTGTTTTCTATTTGAATGTCAGGTCCATATTCTACTACCAAATGGTCACAGAGCAACCATACATACTAAAATGTTACGTTGAGTAAAATTTTTCTTGAAATATTCTTTGAAAGGCATTTCTAAGTGCAAATATAAGAGAAGGGATAACTGACAGGCGGTTGTGGATAATACTGGCATAAAATAACATAGCTGTTTTGAGGCAGTTGCCCAATTGCCTCTTCCTGAGAAGTTCCAGGATGTCTTTTACTGTACAGTGCCTTCCTTGAGCTTTTACTATACTAAATTGTATTCATTTGTTTACATAATGATTATTCTCTGGAGATTTGTCTTCACAAGGACAGGGCCTGTTTTATATTTAACATACAGTGTAATATTAGTTTCAGGTGTAGAATTTAGTAATTCAACACTTCCATACAACATTCAGTGCTCATCACAATAAAAGCACTCCTTTATCCTCATTACCTATTTAACCATCCCCACCTACCTTCCCTGTGGTAACCATCAGTTTGTTCTCTACAGTGAAGAACCTATTTCTTGGTTTTCTTCTCTCTTTCTCTCTCCTTTGCTTTGTTTTGTTTCAAAAATCCCACATATGAGAAATCATCTGGTATGTGTCCTTTATATTTATCTTGATGTATTCCAAATATTCAGCACCTGGGACAGTGTTGGGCATCTGGTAAGCACTCAATAAATACTGCTTGAATGAAGTAACCAAATTATAGTGTTTTTCATGTTCAATATAGGATTTACTAAAGTGTCTAAATATTATATTCCTTATTGGAATTCCAGCTGCCTCCTATTGCTAAGCATGAAGGAGCAATGAGATTAGACATGTAGATGGAGGCTCTAGTCTCAGCTCTGTCAATCTGTGACTACCAAGCAAGGCACTTAAACTTGAGCTTCTCCAATTCTTATCTGTAAAACTCAGGTTAGGATATATCACTGCAATCCTTGACAGCTGTGATCCTCTGATTCTTATATCCTTGCTATTCTCATATGTTGTCAGCCTTTTTTATTCAGTCTACTTGCAATTCTAAATTATTACTAATACCTAACATTTATTAAGCTGTTTGTTATAATGCTAATATTATCTCCCCTAATTCTCATAACAATCCTGTGAGTTAAGTTTTTACACATAATGAAACTGGAGTTGAAAACAATTTAAAAACTTGTCCTAGGCATCACATTAGCCCCAAGTGGTGTAAAGAAGGCTCAGGCCTTGGGCTCACTGCTGATTTTTCTTCTTTTTCCATTGTGCTGCCTCACTCTATCTGTGGCTCATTCTTTCATGGACATCTAAAAGTATTATAAGTTTGTATTTAGTATTGTAATGTTTTAAATAGAATTCCTAAAGGAAACAATAGGACCCTCTGTGAAAAGTCCAATTTATTATGAGTCAGACATTCTGAGTTGTATTGTTATCAGAGGTGAGGAGTCTTCTCTGATCCCCCATATCTCTTCTCATTCTCCGGTGGCCAGTGTCATGCACTTTCAAGACAGCTGGCCAGTGGACTCTGTGGCCGTAAAACAGAGTTCAGAAAGCTGCTCACACAGTACTGAACTTGTGACCCTGGCATCGTTTCCATCATACCCAAGCAATTGAATTAAATGGCCAAAGAGAAGTCTAATACAACATGAAATGAAACATAGCCCTAGAGATGTGGAAATATTTGTCATTTGGTCTATTTATATTTCAATTAATTTCCATTGTTTATTTTGAACTTGCACTTTGTAGAACAGTGTACTAGGAACTGAAGAGTAAATACATAGTCTGGACCTCTAGAGCAGGAAGTGTAAGGGAAGAGGAGGTAACTTGTGTGGATGACCACAGGTCCTAAGAAAAGGCAAGCCAAAGATTGTGAAAGGACAAAGCCAGAAAAATGCTCCAAATCTATAGAATGACTTTCCACATGTATAAAATCCTTTGTTAGCAATAGCCGCCGAGATTGTCACAGCAAAAGGACCATGTAGGAACACATTGGTTCTCGTAGCTTGTTGGATCTCCAGTCTTTGCAATAGCTCTGGTTAGACCTTTATATTGTCTGTATTGTGATCTTATTTTTATATGACCCCAACAGATCTTGGTGATTCCCAGTTTGTTCTTTCTTTTGAATTTCCATTTATTGTTCTCTAGTTCTCTGAGTACTTACTGGACCTTATCTTTGATTTTGCTTTTACTCCCGTACTCTTTGGGTTTACTTCCTGCATAGTATACTCATAGCCCTACTGCTATGAGTTAACATCTGGATTCTCTGAACTAGTTGCTTCACCTTGTTCTCCCCAACCTCCAGAGGAGCCCACAGATTTTCATCTTTTTTTTAACATAGTTTTTAAAATTTTTTTTAATGTTTTATTTATTTTTAATACAGAGAGAGACAGAGCATGAAAGGGGGAGGGGCAAAGAGAGAAGGAGACACAGAACTGGAAGCAGGCTCCAGGTTCTGAGCTAGCTGTCAACACAGAGCCTGATATGGGGCTCGAACCCACAAACGTGAGATCTGACCTGAGCCGAAGCCGGAGGCTTAACCGACTGAGCCACCCAGGCGCCCCCAGATTTTCATCTTAATCTTTTGGAATATTACTTCACTAAACACCTAGGGACGGGAGTTCCAAATTCAAATGTATGTTGAAGAGAAAACCTTAACATTTTATTTTCAATGGAGTAAACCCAGGAACTGTGGGCTAAGGGTTCAACTCAAGGTCACCCTGACCAGTAAGCAGAGTCTTCCAGACAGATTTTGACTTTTAGTTAACGGAGCTAATTAGGGAACAGAGTGTCAAGGAATGACTTCCTCTTCTTCATTCAATGGACTGAATGTTAGTGTCCCTAACCCTCCCCCACTCCGCCCAGTTCATATGCTGAAATCCTATACTATCCCCCATGAGGCCTTTGGGACATAATTAGGTCTTTAGGGTGGAGTCCTCATGAATGGGATTAGTGCCCTTTTAAAGGGATCCCAAAGAACTCTCCTGCTGTCTTTCTACTGTATGAAGATGCAAGGAAAAGAAGGTAGTCTACAACCTAGAAAAGAACTCTCACCAGAACTCACCTAGCATGCTGACATGCTGATCTCAGACTTCCAGCCTCTATATCTGTGAGAAATAAATTTCTGTTATTTATAAGCCACCCAGTCTATGGTACTTTGTGATAGCATTCTGGACTGAGATGCTCATGAATCTTCTATCTTTCTTCCTCTATTGACTTTTTCTTTAAGATTCCCTCCAACTCTGAGATTCTGTAAGATGTATTGCCAGCCAAGATGAGCATATAGGAAAATGTGATGGTTCATTTTACTGCTTCTCTTGTCTACAAATCCATTATTTCCTTCTGGGAATTCACTCCGTAAAATGAGTTATATTTTTAAACCACCAAAATAAAAACATTTAATTTATAGAGTTTAGAAAAAAGATTACCCTTTACTATTGTTCAATAAATAGTAATTAATTCAATGTTGTCTGATCAGTGCTAGCTCTTAAGTTAGTATCCCCAGCAAGATATATGTAATGTTAAAATTGCATTACTACTAAATGTGTCCAGATCTTTAGAGTAATCTCACTCTCTTGATATGGGCTAACTTCAACATTACATCTTAATGTATGTCACATTTTGGATTCAATTTAGGTAACTCATGCCCCTAACTATGCTTATTTTCTAAGATTTTTACAAATAAGTCCGACTTAAAAAAATTAATTGTTAAAAAGGATGAATTTTCTACCAAGAATTGCATATCAAACACAATCAAATGAACCCCAATTTGCTAAAAGGTCATTCTTTATTGCTTTGGCAATACAATCTGGAAACGTACTAAAGTTCCATTTTACCATTTTTTCAATAAAGTTTCAATGAGTTTAACAGATTATATGTTTATGTCTGTAATGATGATGAGAACAGGAAATTCGGACAGCAAAATAGGTCGCTTCTTAGGCTGGCTGCCAGACGTTGAAAACCAAGATAACAAGTTGTTTCTGCCAAGTAAGTGAAATCCAAATGCTGGCTGAAACATTTGGAAAAAAAAAAAAAAAAGAAGAAGAAGAAAAGAAAAGAAAGAGAGAAAGCAAGAAAGAAAGAAAACCAAAAGAAACCCATGCTAACTAATAGGCACTAATGTGTGAATGATAATTAGCACAATTAAGTGACTGGCGCTGTGCAGGTGAAATTTTCAAAACATAAAACATTAATGTAGTGGTTTACATACACATAAACAAAGCTTTAACATGGGCTGATGTGATCTATGATTGTGGAAATGTTTAAGGGTCAGTGTAACAATGGTGAAATTCTCATTGCAGATAGGTTAATTTTAGGTATAGAAATTCTAAATGTTAATCATTATTATAATCTCATAAAGTCCTCAAAGATTATATCTATATGTCATCTATATCTATAACCCTATATATGGGAAACAGGTCTGAAGTCTGCTAAAGAGTATAATAACATGAAATTAATGCATGTGAAGTTAGACAAATGTCATATATACGAAGCCACACTACCCAGATGACTGCTGAGACAGCTATTTATCCTTCCCTACCTCCTGGACACACCACCCTCCAATTCACCCATTCTTCTATTCTTCAATTCTTTTTATTTGCCTTTTTCTCTCTCTTTCTTCCTCTCTCCCTCTCCACCTATTATTTATCTAGAAATATAGGACCAGTTTTCTCAGTGAATAGTACAGAATTATAGCAAAGGACCATCATGGGCTTAGTTTATCTAACATGAAGAATAAATTATTATTCTCTTAGAAATACTGCTGTGTCAAGGTCAGGGTTGAGGTCATTTACAAGGCAATGTAGAGGACAGCATATAATTTACTAGCCAGAATCACTCACAGCTGATGTGTGTTGGGGGGATGGGGCTCTTTCCATCAGAAATCTATACTCATTTAGCTTTCATAAACAAATGCTTTTAAGAGTATAAAAAAACTGTGTTGTGAGCTTAATTAAGAAGCATCAAATTACCCACTTCTTTTGTTCACCTTTGGAAAATATATTTAGTAGCTGATGATTAGCAACCTGTGTGTTTATTCAACAGAAATAAGAAACTCTAAATCAACATGTTCTAATGTGCTGTCCTTTGCAAATGAAGATAACACTATTGATTCACAATCAAAGGGCATGCATTTATTTATTCTTTCTTTTGGGGGGTTAAAGTATTGATGATGAGTAGAATATCACCCCCAGTTTTTTACCTTATCTAATGTGACCAACACTTTAGAAAAGAGCTGCTCAGGGCAAAACAAGTAGCCCTTGGTTGTGAAGCACAGTAAACACGATATACAAAATTGTTGTTGTTGTTGTTGTTCCAGGCACAGAATGACCCAGAGAGTTTTTAAGTTGTTCAGATAATCCTGGCTTTCAGTGGTTTTCAAACATTTTTACTGATGGTCCAATTCACCACTACCACTTGACATATTGTCTCTCTGTATACTAGGAATGTGCCTCTGAAATAAAGAGGGCAGAAAAAGGGACCATCAGGGAAGAATCTGGAAATGGTAAAATCAGATGCCTGGAAGTGAAAATGATCTAATGTTCTGCACACTTTATAAGTGACATCATGGTCTTAACCCTGTAAGCTCAAGTCAAAATTTAAAGCCCCCTCCCACCATTTCACTCTAATTTCAAAATACTGTGAAAAATCCCCTTGTTCAATAGATCCTGCTTCTCTAAGCAAAAGAAAGTTAGAGACAAATTATTATGGCCCCAAGTTGTCTAGTGGAAAATGTTGACAAAGAGATAATTATCCACTGCATATTCTCGTGTATTTAAGAAATATGAATACAAAAAGAAGGGGCACTCAAAGTATGCTGCAGGTAGAAGGAAGGAGGGCATAAAGTAGATAGAATGTTAGAGAAGGCTTCCTAGAGGAACAATTTCTGTTCACTCCTGAATTTCACTGCACTCCTTCTCTGCTGATCTTGTGCCTGTTCTCTGTGAGCGTGCCCAAGTACTCCCCACTCCAACAGAAGGGAAATTTCATCAACCCAGCGTTTCTCTCCAATAATAACCCAGCTCCTTCCATGGGCCCAGCTACCTTCCTATATGCCTGATTTATACAGCCTCTGCTTCCCCTCTGTCAACACCCACCAGAAGCTTTTCCACCTTCGATTGTCACTTTTGAGCTCTTTTTCTTTTTAGAAACTCTGTATTCCCAGGAATTCCGCATTCTAATTTCTCTTCCTTTTCACTATTTCAGATCCTTTCCTCTGCTCCCATTCTAAAACCAAGTGTTCCTGGACTTCCTCTTCAGTTGATTGCTCTTCTTACTCCGTCCATTGTCTTTAGTGGTGTGTGTGTGTGTGTGTGTGTGTGTGTGTGTGTGCTCACGTGCGTGTGTTGAGGGTGGGGCGCATCCATTTTCTTGATCTTAATGACCACCTATCTGTGTCTATCACCCAAGTACTAGTCTCTAGCCCTCTGGTCTCCTCTGAGTTTCAGAACTGAATGTAGATGTTATGGAAAAAAATCCCTACTTGGCCATCCCAAAGACATTTCCACATTTTCACCAGGCTTTAAAATGTCTCTAATCATGTCATCCTCAGCTTACCCTATCCATGTCAAAATTTACTGCTCTTCATAATGCTTCTAACTTAAAGCCCTTGGGGTAATTTCTCTATTGCCTGCCTGCATTCCTGCCTTCCTTCCTGGCTTCCATACCTTACAGACCATCACCAAGTCCTTCTAAGTTTACCTCCTAAACATTTCTCAACTCTATTTTTCCTTGGCCCAAATAGTATCTTTTTACTTCCTGGAGCTTTCCCTGTCTTAAAGGCAAAATTAACATAAACCTAATAAGCTTAATTTTCTAACCCCTCACTTGAGTGTTTCTCCTCTTCTAAGGCCCTGGGAGGAGTCTGACAATGTGCTCAAACAGGCATAAACTTTTCAGTTTGCTGTACCTTTCTACATCGACCCTTCTTCTTTGCACTTTTCTGTAAACTGAGTGGCCTTGGAATGGCTTTATGCATTTTTATGCTCTGGCTAAGAGGAGGGTGTGCTAGGAGTACACTACTTTGGGTTCATGCAATATATTTATGTGGTTAGTGATTACTTGTGTGAGGAATTCAACTATTGCTCGCCTTCCAGGACCAGGAATGGCTTGCAGGTATATTTGTTGCCCCACTGTGTCAGCTCCCATAGAGTGGTAATACAAAGCAGCTGATGCAGAGTTCAGGCCATCATTGTGACCATGTCTTGTGGCTCCAGAAGCAGAAGCATGTGTACAGTAGAGTGGAGGGAAAACTAGTTTGGAAATGTACAGGCACAGAATCTAGTCTGTAAGAAAATTCTTCCAATTATGAGACATGTAAAATTCTAAGTGGAAGGCTCATGTCTTACTGATCCCTAGTCAAAATGGAAGTAATGTTCTATCATCAATATGCTCAGAAATACATCAAATATAATTATAAGTTCATCATGGATTCTTTTTTCTTTTGTTGAGCATAATGTAAATTTATCAAGTTCTTGTATGTTTAGGGCAAACTCTTGTAGCAGTGTTGTGTTTAGAAACTCATATTTAGGCATCCCAACATAACGAATTACTTCTTAATCTACCTGACTCACCTGAAGAAAATCTATCAGTTCCAAAGGAAATAGTAAGCAAAATAGTCACCAGTGAAGAAACAGTCTAAAGATATGAGTGTTCTGGTGACAAAACGTCTACACATGTTAATTAATCAGTCAATACATGTAATATGAAAGTAATTTGATGGCACATTTAAGTCATTTCATTCATTTGAATTTTCTTATGTACACTTTAAATTAGGATTCCTCTTCCTAAAGCTTGCTAGAGGTCATTGTTCCCATTTTTCAGTTATGTAAACTAAAGCAAATGCGGTTTATCTTGCTTTTCCAAAGCCAGTTTCGTGGTAGTAATACGTCAGAATAGGAATTCAAATCCAATTCTTCTAATTATAAAATCCTATTTTTACCATGCCAAAACTCTACCTATATAACTGCTAGTTATACTTTATAGCACATCTTCTCTACCCCAAACCAAAGGTCAATACCATTTCATAACCAAGTAATGCTATAATATATAAAAAGAGCTTTGGTAAATTTTTTTAATTACTCTCACTTAAAATTGAAATGAGTTATAGATATTATTAGTACTTACTGACATACACCATATGGTTTCTTAAGACTTTGTTAATGCAAATTTCAAGGATTATACTACTTAAATCTTAGCAAATTCTATTAAACACATTAATGGGAATCTTATTTTTAAATTTGTTTGTAAATCTTCAAAATTATCAACGTGTGAAGGCAATCTGTTCTTCACACTTTACCCTTGAAAGTTGATATTAGCCCTCTGAAAGCAGCTAAAAGGACTGAGGTAATAATACATGAGAAAATGAATCTTTGGAATAATAATTAGAATGGCACCCAACTGAAAGATCATGACAAAACATGGCATGACAAGTAGTGGAAATTAAAAGCCAAAATTAATCAAAATATGAAATAAGCACCAATAATTAAAGCCCCTTACAAAAATTAAAGATAGCAACTCCTTTAATGATGAAAGAAGCCTTAAAGGTATGAATATGATACATTATAATACAATCTGCTACTTGGCGGCGGCAAATTCACAAATACTCATGTAGGAGGATCGGAGAAAGTGTTTCTTACAGCTTGAAAGCTAAATCTAAATAAAAGCAAACTAATAAGCAAATCTGATGACAGTTTTTTCTTCAGCATTATATAAATTAACATTTCTAATTTCATTTCCTATAGAAACTACAAAAGAGCATTTTGGCAGAAAAAAAAAAAACATGAGATGATTTTACCTAAGATTTAAATGGAAAAACCTTTGAAGTGGAAGTATAGGAAAGCAGTAAAATGGTTCAGTAGTTTGACCTTTACATTTTTTTATCCTTAGAAATATTTCACTAAAATATTTAAGGAGAATAGGATTTGAAAATGTGAAGTTGATCATTTATCTTTAAACAAAGTGAATACTGGCTGTATATAGAGTAGAAATAGGTATCATTTTGAGTTTCAGGAAGACGGTGATGAAAATATCTGACAACCAAGAGTGTAAGAATAAGAAAATACAAAATAAAGCTGAGTGAAGAAAAGAGACTCAGAAGATAATGTGGCTTTTAAAACTAAACAAAATTTATTTTATACCATTACTTTATTCCAGTTTTGAGATTTATTGGTTAAAAAAGAAAAATAAACCCAAGAGGATATTTTAAATTTTCTCCTAACCTTGTGGATGCATTCCTAAATCTTCAGGTCATTCTAAATATCAGAATGAATGTATGACCAGTATAATATAGGAGATCACATAAGAAGCATAACTTCTTTATAAAATGGGATTATTCACCAGGGGAAAAGAAAGCTTAAAGTCTTAACATTTTCTGAAGGAGTCACATTTGATAGCATAAAAAAATATCTACATAGATAGATGAGTTTAGCAATCATAAGAGTAATTGTTAAAATGCATTTTTGTCAACACAAAATTTCCACCTCTATTATTATAAGATTAAGATTCTCAACAATCTTAATCTCAACCTTCTCAAGAATTTCAGTCATGTGAGCACTGGTGTCAGCCCTTCTGTTACCAAAAGTCAAAAAGAATATGCCACACTTCTGGGCAGGTACGAATGTCAGCGAAGAAAGTATTTTGGCAGAAGTTGTCTTCGA
Source organism: Suricata suricatta (assembly GCF_006229205.1). Lineage (NCBI taxonomy): Eukaryota > Metazoa > Chordata > Mammalia > Carnivora > Herpestidae > Suricata > Suricata suricatta. The sequence goes on from NC_043706.1 coordinate 84,687,186, forward strand.
GGCTCTAGGAAGAACAGCATCAAAGATACTCCATAGAGAAACCTGAAGGCATTTGTAATGGTAAGAAATGAACAAGTGACAAAAACCAGGAAGAATTTGTCTTTCTTTGGAGATTATTAAAAAAAAAAGGAACAGAAGATAAAGAGGAGGAAAGCATTGTTTTTTTACAGCATGATGCTTATTGCCACAGCTAGGTAGCCATTGACTATTGAAGCTGAGCAAGCACAAAACGGTGAATGCGAGATGCATTCTATAGAATGGAAGTCAGGAATGGAAGATGACAGGCAGGAAGGTGATTTCACTGAAAGGGACTCAGGTGGCCCCCAGGGCATCATCGTATTTCTTTTTAGTTGTTAAAGGCACATGGGTCTACAGATCTCAAAAAGGCAGGTTGAAATGAGTAAAATTTAGACTTTGGCTACAGATGTAATGAAGATAAAAGGCCTGGCAATTATTTAAAGTTCATCAACTGTCCTGTTTCTTCCAAGAACCTCACCAGGCCATCTTAACTTTGCGCATGCACCGCCTAAACAATAAATAATATGGTCTTCTTTGTTCCCCTTAACTTTCTAAATGTCCCAGGCTATTTTTTTAATCAAGAAGTTTTCTTTTATGGGAACAAATATTACAGATTACTATAAAACATTATATTATATTCTACATATATACTCTGTATTATGTTCTATATATTTTATTCTAGATTTCAAATTCAATTCAATTTTGTATGTCTTCTCTATGCCCTTGTCAATTGATTAAAATACAGAGTTCAAAAATAGGCAAAACGATAGGCTTAGTCAGTTTTAGATGCCTGGAACCCATGGTTTATACGTCTTGAGACCGTAATCAATTACCTACAAGCATTACTGACTCCTGGTCAGTTCTCAGGTTTTTCTAATCCATAGTGCTCCTGCCAGTCACGCCTAATTTTATGTTTGTGAAGTCACTGTGAGGTCTTTTATGTTTGGGGATTTAATGTCACTCTCTGCCCACCAACATCTCCGGTTGTAATTTCATTTTGCCACTATGTGTTTTGTGATGTTGATCATAGATCTCTGCTCTAAATGATAATAAAATTCAATAAATTCAACTTGTTGGGACTCTTCCTTGAAAGACTCTTGGTTTAATAATGAATGATTGGTCATTTTTTAACTGCTAGAAACTTGTAACACATTTTCAGTATTTAGAAGCAATATGAGCCAAGAAAAAATTTTCTGGGTAGAGGGTTCTAAGGTTCATCAAATAATAAAGATACAGGTATATAATTTAATGTTTAAATTCTGTGTTATCACTGTCCATGTGGAAGTACCTGTTTTTGCCAAAAAAGCATCATTAAATAGTACAAAGGAGTTTCTCAGTGCACGATTGCCACCATTATGAAATATTTACACATTCATTTGGACAAGCTCGGATTTAAATTAATTTTATAATATATTATTTAGAATTCTATTAAAACTAGAGAATAAAGTCTTAATTTTAGTGAATTCTAGACAAATTAAATTGACTTTGTTGCTAGATTTAACAACACCTCCGTTCCCAAAATATCCTGGAATCAAGTGGAACAAAATGCCTCTTGATAAGTTTAAAGAAAAGGGAAAAAAAAAGAATCTTTGGGGGGAAAACGTAGGTGATGGGAAAGGAATAGATGACTATTCACAAGTGCAGTGAAATGCCTCAAGATGCAAAGCAAAATTCCATATAGCTGTCTAATACTGACTTACTACTGCATATGCTCTTCAGTTTTCACAGTTTTTCTCATGAGTTGTGACAAGATGACAACAAAACTACTGCCTTAATTACACGAAGATTGGAAGGTGTGTAACAGCCCCTCAAGATGACTGAAGAAATTTCACAGGAAACACAAACCTCAAGACTAGCATTTAAATATGCCAAGATAAAAATCTTAAAGTTACATGAAGGCTACAATCTTGATATCCTAGCCATCCTTTGGTATATGCTACTGTTTACATTTTGAACCAAAGGCCTACCATCCCTTTTTTAGCAAAATAGTAGTATATTTTCTAAAAATTAGTTACAATCCTCATTGGAAATCTTCTTGTTCCCACAAAATCATCTCACATAAAAATCATGGATGATATGAAGTGATGAATTTATAATGCATTCTTTCATCTAGTGGCATTATTTGTGTTTATGTGGTAGGCAAGATCTCACATGGGAGAAAAGTTTTCCCAAAGCCAATTCACAGCTTGCCACTGCCCTTAGTATTTGAAGATGACATTCCTGAGATGATTGAGGTCCTGAGATGACTCATGATCACTCTCTAAATGGAAGAGTAGAGGAAGAAACCAATGTACAGTAACACTTTCCAAATGTAAAGATGACTCTAATTTTCAGGATTTCTTAGACTTCTCTGCCCAGATGTTTTATTAAAAAGCCCCACAGTCTCTGACTGCTGTATGCCAAAATGCCCTCATCGCCTCGGCAGTCCCCCCTACCCCCCAGGTGGTTGGACTGTGAGCAGCTAAGAAACCTGGGAGCATTTCTATTTTTTACTTTCTTTGCTGGCCTTCTCTTCGGTTCACTGTACAGCAGCGGCTTTGAGATCTGACTGTCATTCATTCTCCAGTATCTACAGCCTCGGAGGGTTGTGCTGTGATGAGCCGCAGACTTCCGTGCTGGCAGACTGGCTGAGTTCCAGCCTTCATTTTGAATGATCCTATCTTGCCAGTTCATAGAAGTGTTGCCCATATCTGGGACAGTTCAAAAGCAAGTTTCTAATGAAGGTCTCCTAGGGCCCTGGACCCCTGCATGGGGACCATCTCCGTCCTCTGACTACTAAATCATTGATTGTTCATGGGAGTTAAAGGTATGTCAAAAGAAGTGGATCATTAGTGTGTTCTATATATTCAAAAGGCCATAAATTTCATCCCTAACCCTCCCAAATTATCAGTAAAGTGAAATATGGTTTCCTGCATGATCCAAGAGTAACCAAAAATGACAATTATATTGGTGATTGATTTAGATGAAGACAAATACATTTGCATTAGGTGATATAGAAGTGAAGTCAAAGCCAAAGCTGAGCAGTCCGTGCTCATATTTACAGCTAAAAAATTTGAAAATTAAAAATTCAACAAACTTAGGAATCTCTCCTAGAGATTTAACTGACTCCTTAGGGTACAGCCTAAACACCTACATCAGACGATGGATTATCTCCCCCAGCACCTGTCACCAGACAGGTGAAGAAGCTTGACCCCATTTACAGCAGGCAACCAAATCCAGACGTGATTACTTCAGAGCAAGATTCAGAGAACCTAGATACGCAGCCTTGTACTACCTGACCAGCACATCGCCATGTACTTCATCCTAATGCCAGCAGACGTGTAGAATAAATATTTAAGAATTCAATAAAGTTTAGAACTAGCACTGTGTCTTTATGTGCAAACTAATTTGATTATTCATCATTAGGATGATTTTTTTCTTTTTAGTAATGTTTTCACCTGGCAGGTTAATTTTAAAAAACAGAGTAAGAATGAATTTGAAAAGTATATAAAAGAAAAAGTTTGTAAACCTGAGTGATTGTAGAAAGCTGAACAAATGCTTTATTAATAATGAGTGCTTTCATTGCCAGAGTGGAAGATAACCAAATTTTAGCTCATGAAATTAGTAATGTAATGTGATTAAAATATTATGCTTTCTGTAACATGTTCTAGAGGTACTGTTTGTTATGGTTTGTTATGTTATATGACTGCTTATTTCTTAAAAACATTTATTTTATTGAGTAAATAAAACTTTACTCTCCCTTGGAACTGTATTAATTTTAAATTTTAGCCAAGAACACTGTGTTTGACTATGCTTCCTTATTTTTGAAAATCTTGTTTAATAGTTTGGAAACTGAAACACTAAAATCAATGAGTTGTTCACCTCATTGTTTTCATTTCATTATATTGTATTTATTTCATTTCATAGATGATAGCTATGCCATCGCTAAAAGCCATATAGAAACAACACAAAATTTGCACTCAGGGTGAGGTCACGGTGACTTTACATACATACTTCAAACTTTTCTGATGAAAGCATATTAGCTAACTTCTTATTATATGTTTAGTCATTTTTATATCAGTGTGGCTGAAATCACACCATACAGGGACCCATGTGTCAAGATCTATTACTGAAGACCAGTAAGTACACAATTGAAAGGTGGGGGGGTGGGGAGAGGGAGAGAGAGAGAGAGAGATCTGCCTTTCCCTAAGGACAGAGGGCATCATCTACTGTGCATGCCAGACACAGGAGCACTGCATCCTCTATATTAAATTTTAGGAATGTATACACACAAACTGCATAAAAAGAAAGTTTGTGTGTGTATGTTTTTCCCTCACACATTCCAATTTAGAGACTCCTTGCTTTAGCACATTCTCTCTTTGGTTTCTCTTGTTATCGTGACTACTGCTAGTCAACTTATTATCTCCCTCATTTCCATCAGACTGTGCATTCTGTGAGGACACAGAGGATGGCAGGATTCTTGATTCCCTTATTAAGCACCTAATCCATACAGCTCAGAGCAATATTTTAGCATATAGCTGTGCCCAGTATATACTTGTTGAGAGAGTGAATGAAAGAGTGTATTTTCAAACATAGTCATAATGAGTTACCTTACGACTTCTTTTTCCCCTTCCTTGTCCTTTGCCTTTGCTTTGTCCTTAGGACACAAGTGCCATTAACTCGTGCTGAGCTCTGTGGTTTCTCCTGGATTCTGTCACAACCATCTCATCTCATGTAGATGCTGCCAGCAACTGCACTGGGTGTTAGTCATCCAAAAGGCATCACTTCTGCTGTCTCTGCCATCTTCTGCTCTTCATGTGTCTGATAGATTGGGGGTGTTTACTACAGTATGGTTGTGTTGTTCCATTTTCAATGGAGAAGTGGGTTAGCAGTATCTAATAATACTAAGTATAATAATAAGGGCTAGAATGTACTGAGTACCCATAATGTTCCAGCCACTAGGTTGGCTTTTTATTTGCTTGGGCCACATCTAATTCTTAAAATGTTATATCCCTTTCACACATGAGGTTAATGACTGTCCCAAAGTTACATTGCTAATCATTAGCTAAGCTGAAATTCAAGCCCAGGTCTGATTTCAACATTTACATTATTTTCACAACACTATAACCATACCAAAGTTGCACTGTCTGTAAGAATTTACTGATAGTTTCAGAGTTTTCTCACCCACTAGTGGTGCAGCAAGAGTTTGAGAGAGATTCTTCTAGAAACAACGCTAACCTCTAGTCACAGGATCAAGATTATCCATTTCTCTCTTTCTTTATGTGCTTCCTCTCAGGAAAGGCCTCTTTAACTATTTTTTATGTGTCAGTTTGATTTTTTCTTTTATAGTTTATTGTCAAGTTGGTTTCCATATATCACCCAGTACTCATCCCCACAAGTGCCCTCCTCCATGCCCATCACCCCCCTTCACCTCTTCCACATCCCATCATCCCTCAGATTGTTCTCAATATTCAAGATTCTCTCATGATTTGCCTCCCTCCATCTCCCCAACTATTTTTCCCTTCTTGTCCCCCATGGTCCTCTGTCAAGTTTCTCCTGTTACACTTATGAGTGAAAACATATGGCATCTGTCTTTCTCTGCCTGACATATTTTACTTAGCACCCTTAGCACCCTTGAGTTCCATCCACATTGCTACAAATGGCCAGATTTCATTCTTTCTCATTGCCACGTAGTATTCCATTGTATAGATAAACCACATTTTCTTGACCCATTCATCATTTGATGGACATTTAGGCTCTTTTGATGATTTGGCTATTGTTGAAAGTGCTGCTATGAACATTGGGGTACATGTGCCCCTATGCATCAGCACTTCTGTATTCCTTGAGTCAATTTCTATCAGTGCTATTGCTGAGTCATAGGGAAGTTCTATTGTTAATTTTTGAGGAAACTCCACACTATTTTCCAAAGCAGCTGCACCGGTGTACATTCCCACCAATGGCGTAGGAGGGTGCCTGTCTCTCCACATCCTCATGAGCATCTGTAGTCTCCTGATTTGATTATTTTAGCCACTCTGATTGGTGTGAGGTGATATCTCAGTGTGGTTTTGATTTGCATTTCCCTGATGATGAGTGACTCTGAGCATCGTTTCATGTGTCTGTTGGCCATCTGGATGTCCTCTTTGGAGAAGTGTCTGTTTATGTCTCCTGCCCATATCACCACTGTATCATTTGTTTTTTGGATGTGCAGTTTGCTGAGTTCCTTATAGGATACTAGCCCTTTATCCTGTATGTCATTTGCAACTATCTTTTCCCATTCCGTGGGTTGCCTTTTAGTTTAATTGATTGTTTCCTTTGTCATGCAAAAGCTTTTTATCTTGATGAGGTCCCAATAGTTCATTTTTGCTCTTGATTACCTTCCCTTTGGGGATGTGTTGAGTAAGAAATTGCTGCACCTTGAGGTAAAGGAGGTTGTTTCCTGCTTTCTCCTCTGGGGTTTTGATAGTTTCCTGTCTCACATTCAGGTCCTTCAGCCATTTGAGTTCATTTTTGTGTGTGGTGTAAGAAAGTGGTCTAGTTTCATTCTTCAGCATGTTGCTGTCCAGTTTTCTCAGCACCATCTGTTAAAGAGGCTGTCTTTTTTCCATTGAATACTCTTCCCTGTTTTGTCAAAGATTAATTGGCCATACATTTGTGGGTCCAATTCTGGGTTCTCTATTCTATTCCTTTGGTCTATGTCTGCTTTTGTGCCAATACCATAGTGTCCTGATTTGTAGTAGAGGCTAAAGTCTGGGATTGTGATGCCTCCCATTTTGGTTTTCTTCTTCAATATTACTTTGGCTATTCGGGGTCTTTTGTGGTTCCATACAAATTTTAGGATAGTTTATTCTAGCTTTGAGAAGAATGCTGGTGCAATTTTGATTGGGATTGCATGGAATGTGTAGATTGCTTTGGGTAATAATGACATTTTAGCAATGTTTATTCTTTCAATCCATGAGCATGAAATGTTTTTCCATTTCTTTGTGTCTTCTTCAATTTCCTTCATAAGTTTCCTATAGTTTTTATCATACAGATCTTTTATATCTTTGGTAAATTTATTCCTAAGTATTTTATGGGGTTTTGTGCAGTTGTGAATGGGATCAGTGTCTTGATTTTTCTTTCTGTTGCTTCATTATTGGTGTATAAAAATGCAACCAATTTCTGTATGTTGATTTTGTACCCTGCTACTTTGCTGAATTCATGGATCAGTTCTACGAGGCTTCTGGTGGAGTCTGTTGGGTTTTCCATGTAGAGTATCATGTCATCTGCAAAAGTGAAAGTTTGACTTCATCTTTGCCGATTCTGATACCTTTTAGTCTCTTTTTTTGTCTGATTGCTAATGTTAAGACTTCCAGCACTATGTTAAACAACAGTGGTGAGAGTGGACATCCCTATCATGTTCCTGATCTCAGGGGAAAAGCTCTCAATTTTTGCCATTAAGGATGATATTAGCTGTGGGCTTCTCATAAATGGCTTGCTTTTATGATGTTTAAGTAAGTTCCTTCTATCCCGACTTTCTTGAGGGTCTTTATTAATAAAAGAGGATGTATTTTGTCAAATACTTTTTCTGCATCTATCGACAAGATCATATGGTTTTTATCTTTTCTTTTGTTAATGTGACATATCACATTGATGTATATTTGAATATTGAACCAGCCCTGCAACCCAGGAATGAATCCTACTTGATCATAGTGGATAATTCTTTTTGTATGTTGTTGAATTCGATTTACAAGTATTTTTGTTGAGGATTTTTGCATCCATATTCATCAAGGATGTAGTTCTCATCTTTGTTGGGTCTCTGTCTGGTTTGGGAATCAAAGTGATGCTGGTTTTGTAGAATGAGTCCAGAAGTTTTCCTTCCATTTCTTTCTTCCTTCCTTCCTTCCTTCCTTCCTTCCTTCCTTCCTTCCTTCCTTCCTTCCTTCCTTTCTTTCTTTCTTTCTTTCTTTCTTTCTTTCTTTCTTTCTTTCTTTCTTTCTTTCTTTCTTTCTCTTTCTTTCTTTTTGAGGAGGGGAGGGGATAGCTTGAGAAGAATGGATATTAACTCTGATTCAAATGTCTGGTAGAATTCCCCAGAGAAGCCATCTGGCCCAGGGCTCTTATTTGTTGGGAGAATTTTGATAACTGATTCAATTTCCTCACTAGTTATGGGTCTGTTCAGATTTTCTATATGTTCCTGTTTGATGTTTGGTAGTGCCTGTGTTTAGGAATTTGTCCATTTCTTCTAGGTTGTCCAGTTTGTTGATATATAATTTTTCATAGTATTCCCTGGTAATTGCTTGTATTTCTGAGGGAGTGATTGTGATAAATCCATTTTTCATTTGTGATTTTGTCTATTTGGATGTTCTATCTTTTCTTTTTGAGAAGTCTGGCTAGAGGTTTATCAATTTTATTTTTTCTTAGAAAACAACTTTTTTTGGATTCTATATTGTTTATTTCTGCACCAATCTTTATTATTTCTCTTCCTCTGCTGGTTTTGGGGTGCTCTTGCTGCTGTACTTCTAGTTCCTTTAGGTGTGCATTTAGATTTTGTATTTGTGCTTTTTCTAGTTTCTTGAAATAGGCCTGGAGAACAATGTTCTTTCCTCTGTACTTTGAAGTACTGCCTTTGCTTCATCCCAAAGAGTTTGGATTGTTGTATTTTTATTTTCATTTGTTTCCATTTATCTTTTAATTTCTTCTCTAGTTCCCTGATTGGCCCATTCATTCTTTAGTAGAGTGTTCTTTAACCTCCTTGTTTTTGGAGGTTTTCCACACTTTTTCCTGTGATTGATTCAAGTTTCATAGCATTGTGATCTGAAAGTGTGCATAGTATGATCTCAATTCTTTTATATTTATTGAGGGCTGCTTTATGACTTAGTATGTGATCTATCTTGGAGAATGTGCCATGCACATCTGTGAAGAAAGTGAATTTCCTAGCCTCAGGATGTAGAGTTCTAATTATATCTGTCAAATCCATCTGGTCCAATATGTCATTCAGGTCCATTATTTCTTTAGTGATTTTCTGTCTAGTTGATCTTTCCATTGCTATAAGTGGAGTACTCAAGTCCCCTGCTATTAGCATATTCTTACCAATAAGATTATTTCTGTTTGTGATTAATTGTTTTATGTATTTGCATGCTTCCAAATTCGGTGTGTAGACATTTATAATTGTTGGCTCTTCCTGATCGATAAACCCTGTAATTATTATATAATGTCCTTCTTCATCTTTTGTTACTACCTTTACTTTACAGTCTAGTTTGTCTGATGTAAGTATGGCTACTCCAGTTTTCTTTTGACTTCCAGTAGCATGATAGATACTTCTCCATCTCCTTACTTTCAATATGAAGGTGTCCTTAGGTCTAAAATGAGTCTTTGTAGACAGCAAATAGATGGATTTTATTTTTTAATCCATTATGCTACCCTGTGTCTTTTGATTTGAGCATTTAGTCCATTTACATTCAGTTTTATTATTGAAAAATACAGGTTTAGAATTATTGTGTTCTCTGTAGGATTCATGCTTGTAGTGGTGTCTGTGGTACCTTGTATTCCTTACAACATTTCCCTCATAGAGTCCCTCTTAGGACTTCTTGTAGGGCTGGTTTAATGGTGATGAATTCTTTCAATTTTTGTTTATTTGGGAAAAACCTTTACTCTCCTATTTTGAATGATAGACTTGCTGGATAGAGGATTCTTGGCTGCATATTTTTTCTGTTCATCACATTGAAGATTTTCTGCCATTCCTTTCTGGCCTGCCAAGCTTCAATAGGTAGTCTGCAACTACTCTGATAGGTCTCCCTTTGTATGTTAGTGTCCTTTTATCCCTAGCTGCTTTCAGAGTTATCGCTTTATCCTTATATTTTGCCAGTTTTACTATGATACGTTGTGCAGAAGATTGACTCCAGTTATGTCTCAGGGGAGTTCTCTGTGCCTCTTGGATTTCAATGTCTATTTCCTTTCCCAGATTGGGGAAGTTCTCTGCTATAATTTGTTCAAGTACCCCTTCAGCACCTTTCTCTCTTTCTTCTTCTTCAGGAATTCCTATGATATGGATATTGTTCCATTTGATTGTATCATTCAGTTCTCGAATTCTCCTTTCATGCTCCTGGATCAATTTATCTTTTTTTTTCTCAGCTTCCTCTTTTTCTATAATTGTGTCTTCTAATCCACCTATTCTCCTCTCTGCCTCCAGTCTGTGAAGTGATCACCTCCATTTTATTATGCACCTCACTTATAGCATTTTTTAAATTCATCACAACTATTTTTAAGGTCCATAATCTTTGTGCAATAGCTTCTCTGTTGTCTTCCATGACTTTTTCAAGCCCAGCGATTAATTTTATGATCATTGTTCTAAATTCTTGGTCAGTTATGTTGCTCTGTTTTGAGCAATTCTTTAGCTGTCATTTCTTCCTGGAATTTCTTTAGAGAAGAGTTCTTCCATTTCTTCATTTTGTCTAGCTTTCTGTCTCTTGTAAGTTTCAAAAGCTTGTTACGTGCTCTGTACTTTCAAGTTCTGCTTTATGAAAGGAGGCTTATTGACTGTCCATGGCTTGTCTGTTCAGGAAGTGTTTTCTTAGTGGTGTCCCTTGGCCTCTCTTGTTGTGCCTTTGGTTGTTTTATTTCCCTACTTGTAGTGATATTTGGGACTCTCCACCATGTATACTTTGGCTTGTTTCTTGAGGTAGCCGCATGAGGTTGTTTTCCTAGTGAACTCTGTTTCTATTCCTCCCAGACTCTTGCAATTCAGTGTCCTTTGGCTTTAGCCCTTCTTTGTTTGAGAGAGGCAGGCAGGAAGTACAAGCTCCCTATATCTATGCCGTCTTGCCACTCTGTGTCCAACTTTCACACTTTCTGAAAGCATACCTCACTAGTAAGAGCTTTTTGAGGGCAAAGCCAAATCTTGTTCTCTTTATTCTGAGGATCCTAGACAGTATTTAGTGCATCATATCTTAGGGACTCATCAAGCACTGTTTAAATGTATGAATTGAATTAAGCAGGCTGTGTTTTAGCTTATGGGCAGGTAATAAATTGTATCATGTACCTTGAATGTATCATAGATAAGCTGCTATATAATGATTGCCACTTCAGATAGCTGTGAAATTAGGTGATTAACTAGTTGTTACTTAACCTTCTAATTTCTGTATAAGTAATTACATGAAATAGAAGTTGGAGTTTTGATTTTTTACTTTGCTTTTCTGTTTGGAGTGTAATTGTAACTACTGTAGTGTAAATGATGGATAATAATTGCATATGTTAAATAAATAAATAAATAAACAGAAAAAAAGGAAAAAAATAAATAAATGTATGAATTGAATTGAATTGCATTGGAGACAACTCATGGACACACAAGTTAACAACATAAGTAAGTACAAAGAATACAAAACAGAAGGATAAGTTCAATATAACTACTATCTTGAGCAAGTTACTTAACCCTTCTGATTCTCCATTATCATATTTATAATAGAAGGACAACTACTCTCTTATAGGATACTTGTAAAGATCAAATACTAAGGCAAGAAAAAAAAAACAATCTAGCAAAGTACCTGGAGTATTCGTAGGCCTGTGCCCTCAGTCATGGTCCCTCCACCAGTTAAACTTTGTGCTACTTTTAAGGATCACGTTGTTATAATCTTAGTACTTTTTAAAGAAACTGTTAAGTCCAAAGCAGGAAAAAAAAAAAAAAAGAAGAAGGGAACTGTGTAAAACAAGGATGGCTAGAAAAAATTGACCTTGGGCAGGTTTGTCCTCTCTGCTAATTGGTTTGTTTTCCTCCATCACTGATGATTTTGATCCATCATTGGAGCTACTCTCACCCATTTAGCTTCCCATAGCATTCTATCACTTCCCTTTCTCTCCTCCCAAATGTAGGCCAAATTTTGATATTCCTACATCTTAATATGTATATTAAATTGGTGTTCTCTCTGTCCCCTCTGGCTTGGCTTTATCTCAGATCCCATTATCTCTCTCCTGGTCAACTATAGCAGCTTCCTGGACTTCCTGCTTCTAGCTGGGCTTTTAAAATCACACAGAATAAAGCAAATCCACCAACTTTCTCTTTTTCAAATGGTACTAGTGTAGAAAATCCAAATATACCAGATTTTCAGGGGTTGTACCAATTCCAATGCATATACCAATAGGATATTCTGGGAGGAAAATTCTTTACTTTATAATTACATCTTGTCATGGAGAAAAAACTTTTGCTGGGCCATGTGCCCCCTTAAAAAATTTTAATGTTTTTATTTATTTTTGAGAGAGAGAGAGAGAGAGACAGTGCATGAGTTAGGGAGGAGCACTGAGAGAGGGAGGCACAGAATCTGAAGCTGGCTCCAGGCTGTGAACTGTCAGCACAGAGCCAGATGTGGGGCTCAATCCCATGGACCATGTGATCATCACCTGAGTCGAAGTTGGACACTTAACTGACTGAGCCACTCAGGTGCCCCACTTTTCAATTTAGAGCAAATGGTCACCATATCCTTGGGTTGCCTTGTATTCAAGGGAAGGGAGTCTCTTGCTCCTCCTCCATCTTCTCATTCAAAATGAGTTACCCCCATCTCAGATCTCTCAAAATTCAGGCTAATACGTAAAGCAGTAGAGCTGAGGAGCATTGTATTTTAAATAGGCTTATGTGGGCCAGCCTTAAAACCAAACAATGATTTATAACATTGATTCTTTGGGAAAGGGCATTTTATGTCTCACGTGACCATCAAACAAATACATTTTTATAACCCAACTCTATTTGTAAGGTGGAAGCTATCTTTATTAGGAAGAAAGCAGTAAACCAAAATTCATATCCCTCCCATTAGTAGTGCTGGAGAGGACAGAATTATATACTAATTGCTTAATTGATGAGCATAAAAGCAATATTTAATTTAAAGCAACACTTTGGAATAATTTCCTTTGACTTTTCAGTTGTTGCCTTATAAAATTCTAGCAATCTTTTTTTCTACATTTTCTTTTCCTTTTCTTCACCCAAATCTCAGTAAGATTTCATTCTAGGCCTGAGCATATTATTTGCTTTTCAGTAGGCTCTGGTGGTAATAAAGCATTATTCATTTTTCTGCTTTATTTCCTTGAGACACAGAGCAAACATTCAGTAAGTGATAGCTCTGTTCAAATGCTAGTGTATAAAACAAGTGAGCAAGACTCATGGCCCTTATCTCCTAATGGAGGGATGGAATGGTTTTGGGAACAGCACAAGATTAATAATTAAGTGAAAGAATTCGTATCTCCTGAAAATTTTCACCATAATTTCTCCCAGATAGTTTAGAACAATTCATTCTGTTTTATGGCAACACCCTCAACCTAGGCACTCTTTCTCATTGATTTTAATGGGAAAGGGAAGTTACTGTGGTACATGATTATATTGAGATTATTAACTATTTTAAGATCTCTTTTGTTCTGTTGTTTGGGTTTCCTTTTTAATCTAACATTACATTTACCAATAAGATTTTCTGAGAAATTACTTGCACTTTTCATCAAATGCTTCCCATGAGTAAAATGGTGATTTTTTTTTCACTGTAAACCAAGAATATTGTGGTTTTCTCTAGATGAGTGAAACTAGAGAATTCTTTCTCTGAGTGCATAAAGCAAACTGATTAAGTCAAAGAGGTAAAGACCACATTCTTTACTTTTGAAGTATTCCCAGCAAAAATCTAGGGGATATCATGGATATTCACATCATATCCATTATGTCTTAGCTATTTGCAAGTCCTCAGCAGGTCACCATGATTTATACTTGTTAACCATGTAAGTACATATGAGACTCCTAATTACTGTGAATAATTTTGAATCTTTTCCATTTTTAAATAATAAAAAAGGATGCTACTAAAAGATACTCTAAAAGAGTATATCCTTTTTGTTAAATTGACTAAATACATTTGTATATATATATATCACTTTTTAATCTGTTGTAACAATAACCTTAGAAATGGTCCATTTGAAGGATTTATGAATTTAATCTATGGTACCTATGCTCCTATTTTAATAAACATTCTTTGTACTGAAAATGAATGAAACATACCACCAATTTAATTCATAGGATTTATTGAATGTTACTGAAGCATCAATATAACAGAGAGTTAAGATGAGCTCTGGTTTAGGACTACCTGCGCTCAAGTCTCAGCTCTCTCACAGACGGGCTGTGGTACAATGAAAAAGACACTGGCTTTTTCGCACACCTCTGCTTTTTCATCTATAAAATGAGAAGAAAAACTTCCCCAGCCCTTTTGGTTGTTGGGATAAATAATACTCTCAGAACTCAGCATGTTGTACTTGGGAATATGCACTGATATCTTAAATTAGTAATGTGCATTTGAGGCTGTTTTGGCACTATTTTGATAGTTTTTTCTCAAATAAAACAAAAATGCAAAATACTAACATATATCTGTCATTAAAGAAGTTATCATTTTAGGTCTTGACTCTTCCTGATGATGATAAGAAATTCTGCCTTCTGCTTTTCACTCTTAACAACTCAATTTTTTTATCGACAGTTGATACCTAAAATACGTAAGCTTTCTGAATCTGAGATTAATCTTTCCTAACTAGATCCATCACTTGGTCTAACTCTTCATGAGCAAATACGTGTAGGAATGGATGCTAAAGGACAAATATAAAGGAAGAAAATAAAATTCTTGCACAGTATGTCTCACCTGATGTGGCAAACTTAAACTATTTAATAATGTTTACCCAGTGAAATTAGTTTGAATCCTTGAGTCAGATCCTAAATATGAGACAATTAAGTTTCATAGAAATTGTGAAAATGCACAGCTTCCCAAACTCTCAATTTTTATATGTTCTTTATAGGAACTCATAGTCTAGCAACCACTACCGAGCTTGGCTGTCCTCAAACTAACTCAGGGATGCAGAATCTCACATTTCTGAGTTTAACAATCTGGAGACATATGGGGAACGTGTGAGCTGGTCAGCAATCAGCAGTGCTTGATTCAGTTGCAGAATATCAATTAAGTGAGAGAATAGGCTAATGTTCTTTCCACTAGAGAAATGACTAGAATATTATGTCTCCCTTAGCCTACCCAGTGACAGCTGACTTGTGCCCATAAACTTTGGTGCACGGACCTATTAGTTCACCTACTACAATAAGCTTTATTTTCATTAATGTACCCAAGCTGTGACTTTGCCATAATTCTCCCCATGGGCATTCATATTTGGAGTGCTCTAATATGCACACAGATATTGGCACAGTCTCTAACACAGTCTTGAAATCACCATACACAATTTACTAAAAGCAGAGTGGCTGGGCTCTAAAGATGATCCTACTGCTAAGTGACTTTGAGCGCTGAGCATTGCTTCATTCGTGACAGGAAAAAATACCTATCCTCTCAAATGTCTGGATTTTGTGTAAAAAAAAAAAAATAGAATGAAATGGAAGAAAGAGAGAGAGAGAAAGAGAGTGTGCACACAGAGAGCTTATCCCTGTTTACATTTTCATCCTGTGTCTACTGGATTGATCCCCTACTCCATGTCAGCTCACCAGGCTGACAGCAATTCTAGCAGAGAGACACAGGGTAAGAGGGACTTTGATTCATCCCCTCCCCCTAAGTCCCTGCCTGTCATTGTCTGCTCCTGAGTAAGCAAAGTGAATATGGGCAGAGAGGTCTGGGGCTGCTGGAGCTGTGTTTTCCCATCTCAGGGGCAGCCACCTTCTCATCAACACATCCATGCAAGCATTCTATGCATTATGCCGCTTTTCACTCACAAGTTTTGTTCTACACTAGAGAAGCACTTAGCCCAAATAAGACAATTCACCATAGAATGTGTGTGTGTGTGTGTGTGTGTGTGTGTGTGTGTGTGTGTGTGTGTGTGTATGTGTGAGCAGATTGAGTGATAGGTTGAAAATTTAGAGGGTCTGGATTTTTTTAAGCCTTCATCCTTATTTTTAAAGTGTTAATTTTCCCCTCCCCCTTAGTTCTTCCCCAAACTGCTCTGTGATGTGATCACAAATACTCACGTGCATAAATTCCCATTATCATAATAGGAGCACTGCAGTGAGGCTTCTTCTGAAAATAAATTACTCTGTAGAATATATTAGGAGGACTAAACCCAAACAAGCTAAATTGTGTGTTCTCCCATCCTGTAAGTTAAGCATTTGAAGACACAAAACCAATTGCATTTTTCATTTCACATGTATTTTGTTTTCTTGTTTTATTTGCATCTTACCTGGTTCATCTATTCTCTCTCTCTCTTTTTTTAAGTTAGAAGACATTTCAATTATTAAATTTCTTATTTTCTTTCAGTTGTCTTAATCATTCTGTTAGCTGCCCCTCTCTTTTCAACACATTGTAGTCCATGTCAATATCCATGGCTGACTTCAAACACATGAATATGTATGTTCTCAAAGAGAGGAGAGGTGCCCACCAGGGTGTATTTATGGTGGGCAGTGGAAAGGCAGGAACAGGCTGAAAGTGTGAGGTCTGTGTCCTGATATTGCGTAGCCTTGAAATGGTCACCAACTTTGCTTTCTCCTCATTTCTAGAGCAGGGATGAATAGACCAGCTCTCCTTCCAATTTCCCAAGGAGAGTATTAATGCCAATAAAATCATCTATAGGAAATGAGCATTAGGACAAAAAACATTTATTAAATTCAAGGTGATTCCAGTAAATGATCCTTAATCTAGAAGTAACTTTTGGATATGTTTGTAGATTAATTTAATATTTTAAACTGCTGGGGAAATGATTATGATTAACCTGTATTCAAAAGCATTAGGGTACCAAAGCCTGCATTACAGCAGGGTTTACCCTTAGGGATGAAGGTTACTGAGAATATTAAAATCACCTTAAAATGACCCAGAGGTGTCGATGCCTTTCTTGCTCCCAGTTGGTAACCACCACTGTCATTGATTCAAGGATAGACAGTCAGCTAATTAGGAATTATCTTTGATATCATCTGGATTGATTAAAAAATGTATAAAATTTTACTTGCTGTATTTTAAAAACTGAACTTTGTGGGGTTTCTTTTGAATTCAATATGAGCTTGCGTTGTGAGTCAAATAGATGCATTAAAATATCTTTAAGGTTGAAACTTGTTTAAGATTATGCTTGGCATGAAAGGCATAAACCAGCCTACCTCCTTTGTGAATACATCAGACAAACGTTTTTCATGATCCTGTGCATTTTATCTTCTCTGGGGCCAGCTCCACTCAGTTTTCTACTGATTTATAAGAATGAAACCCACACGTATACGAGTTAATATTTGACCAAATAAAGAGGTTCATAAGATTTTTATTCTTTTTCCAGATGCACATGCTCCTCTTTTTATGTGGTTACACCCCCCCTTTCGTCTATCATCAATGGTAATTTTTTTACATCAATTTACATTGCTTATGCCATTTTCATGTCTTGGCTGGCTGGGAAGTGTCTGAATACTGGACTTTTCAATGACACGCAGAAAAAAAAAGCAAACTCCCTCAAGCTAAGCGGAAAAGGATTTAAAACTCAGTGTGCATCCCTGTAAGGGGCAAGAGAGCCTATTGCAGAAACAAAGAGTGAAGAGAAAATTCTATCCTTGGAAGCTTCACAACAACACAACTACAGCTTTTCATGTAATAGTTCAAATGTTCCTACTGCAGCCATTAACAATGTAATGAAACAAATCACTTGCTATCTGTCACAATTATGATCGATGGAATCCAACTGGTCTAACTTGAGAGAAAAAAGTCACATCTCAGAGTGGATCCATTTTAGAAAATAGCAAAGTTTGCGAGGGAGGAATGACACTTATTTCCCATAAACAATATAGGCAGGCAGGCATTTGATCTATCTAAACCAATAGATTACTGTCTTGATATATCTTTCCCCTGCAATTTTCTCTTTTATTTTATTAGGCCTCGTAGAGGATTTCTGACTGCTCATGTGAATGAGAGGACAAATTTAGGACCACACAGAAAGTGACATTGAGATACATAGCAAAATAGTGTTAGCATCACTCATTCTGGACTCTGCAGGGAACTACTCTCGCTTTCTTTGATTTTCATTTTTCTGATTAAGTTTTTTTATTCTTGCCATCTTTAGAATCTCTAGAAATATTAATTGGGACAAACGCTAGTATAATATTTAAGAAATAATAACCAAGATCTATACTGAGAGTATATAATGTCCTATATTAAAACAAGACATGTGGCCAGTGGTTTCATCAATCACTTCAGAAGTCAGTCTTTTTTCAAGTTTATTTATTTATTTTGAGAGACAGAGACAACACAAGCGGGGGAGGGTCAGAGAGAAACGGAGAGAAAATTCCAAGCATGCTCTCTGCTGTCGGCATGCATAACCTAATGCTGGGCTGGACCTCACAAACCCCTGAGATCATAATCTGAACTGAAACCAAGAGTTCAATGCTTAACCAACAGAATCACCCAGATGCCCCAGAAGTCAGTTGTGTTTTGGAAGTTGTTTATGAGTTTAGGGGCACCTGGGTGGCTACATCGGTTAAGCATCCGACTTGATTTCTACTCAGGCCATGATCTTACAGTTGGTGAGGTCGAGTCCCACATCAGGCTCTGCTCTGACAGAGCAAAATCTGCTTGGGATTCTGACTCTCTCTCTCTCTCTCTCTCTCTCTCTGCCCTTCCCCCCCCCCGCAAAAATAAATACACATGAAAAAATTAAAAAATAAATGAAAGTTGTTTATGAGTTTAAACATCTTTTCCTCTTGAAAGAGAAAGTAGAATGAAGAAGATGTGGATTCATAGGACAAGATATAATAATAAATGTAGCCATCACTTACTAAATACCTTTTATGTACCAGAGATGCATACATTATGATCTGAACCCTTACTGCACTCCTGTGGTCTTAGTAGTTCTTTTTTTCAACCTCTTTTTATAGGGGTGGAAATAGAATTTTACAAAAGCAAAGAGACTTTCTCAAGAGCAACAAACTAGTAAATTGCCAGAACTAGAATTAGAATATAGAAATGTCTTCCTCAAAGCTCATGTTATGCCTATTAAAGAGATTTCTTCAAGTTTGAGAATTCTGTCCTACTCAAAAATACACAAGCACAATAGTTAGCCACATAGCATTAGTTGTAGTTAGCAGTACTTATTCAGCATAACAGAGCTGAAAATGAAACATTGTCACTGGTTAGAGCAATGAGTACCGATGTACTCATCAACACAAATCATAATGGGCACTGAAATCTCATGGACAGTACCTATTTATAAAGTAATAAAGCAGATAATCCAAATGTAATTGTATTATCACTGAAATGAAATGAAAACATAAACTATATATATATACATATATACATATATATGTACACACACACACACACACACACACACATATAATGTAAAGTGCAACCTCTGAGAATATGTTCTACATTCCCAGCCTGGAGAAACTATGCTCTCCATCATACTGAATGCAAAAGATGCTCGGGCTGAGGGCTGAGTGCTATGGCTGCATTTTGGGAAGTAGGAGGTGAAAATGTGCTGATTCTCCCAAACAGAGGCATGTTGCTTTCCTAAGAGGCATACGTTATGTAAAAACGTTCCTTCACTGACTCCTGAGTTAAATAGCTGCCACAACAACCTTGGGGAAAGTGGGTTTCTATCCAAAGAGAGATGAGTGGCCACAAAAATACAAGCCTGAAGGTGTATTTTCCTCTGTTTATCTCTCTTTTAGAGAAAGGCAAGAATTTTAGGAGATGCCTTGACTGTGCAGGAAGAGCAAGAAAGAAAAGAAAAGAAATGCTTGAGATGCAAATGAATTTAAATGTCATTCATGGGCAATGAAAAACTAATGGATGCATGAGATAGGAGAAGGAAGTGTGTCTCACAGAGTTGGGTCAAAGAGATTATTTGGAAGTAGCACATTGGCCTGATTGGAAAAGTGTGATGAGGCAAGACATGGAGAGCTCTTAGAGGGCAGGAAATAGGCTTTCCTATGTTCTCTAAAAAGGTGAGCACCTTGCCCTCTGTGCCTCCTGATAAATATTAATAAGGGGGATAAAGAAAGTGGTTTTAAGGACCCAAATTAAGAAGTGACTAAGCTCTGAATAATAATTTGGTGCTAGAAATGGCTGATACTTAGCGCATTTTGGGTACTCCAAAAATAATGATTAAATAATAACCAGAAGGGTAGAGTTCATTATCTTCCTCTCAGGAGAAATGATGTTTTAGAAGTGGTTAAAGAAAGTTTTATATTGGAAAAGGAAGAACTTTAAAAAAATGATGACTATTCCCAAGAAGCCAGGAGATGATTAGTGCAATAAAAGCTAAGAGTAGACACATGATTGAAATGAGGCTCTATATTTGAAACTGTGAATAAGGTCCTAAATCCTAACCTGCCTCTAAAAAAAAAGTCCATTCCACTGAGTAAACATCTTAGCAAGAAGAATGAGAGTTATTTGTCCTTCAAGGACCAAACTACAGAATAAGGTACTAAAGGACACGATGGTGCTTAACTGGACCAAGGGATACCCAGCTAGCTGGTAAAAATGTTATTTCTGGGTGTTTCTGAGAGGATGTTTGCAGAAGAAATTAACATTTGACTCAGCAGACTAAGTAAAAAAGACCTCCCTCACCAATGTGGAAGGGCTTCATGTCTTCTAACCCACTGAGAGCCTAAATAGAACAAAAGGGCAGAAGCAGCTTCAGCTTGAGCTACAGTATCCTAACTCCTGCCTGTGGACACTGATGCTTTGTCGCTGGACTTTTACACTGGATCCAAGACTTACTGGATCCAAGATTTACAAGATTTACTGGGCTTGTATTGAGTTGGGCTTCCACCTTGTACACAGCAGATTGTGGGACTTCCTGGCCTCCATGATCACACAAGACAATTCCTATAATAAATCTCCTCATATATCTACATATATTCTATTGGTACTGCTTCTTTGGAGAACTCTGACTAATACAGACTCCACCACAGCTCCTGTCCATGTCATCATTCTCTTACTGTTTTCCAGCACATTTTGTTTTTGAATTCAAGTCTAACTATAAAGACTAGGATGAATTTACCAAGTTGGAAACAGAAATGACAGATTGTACAGCAACTTGAAAATGAAAGAGATAAACAGACATCAGAAAGCAACAAACAAAAACATGTTTTCCGTAGTACACAAGAGGACTAAGGAGTAGCGCAGCTCATTCTGAAAACAGAATGTGGAAGTCAAGCCAATTGTTTAAATTACTAATTCTCCAATAACTCAGTTCAGGTGGATATATATAGGCTAAGAAAACACAACAGAACAGTGGTTACAATCATGCTAGATCACCAAAGTGTTTCAAATTTTTTAAGCTTCTTAAATTGAGTTGACAACTGCCCATGTTGTGCTCAAACCCATATTTGTAGTCTACTTTTTTTATAACACATTTTTCACATGGAATTGTTTATATTTTGTTTATGCCCCTCATACTGTGAGATTTTTGAGGGCATTAACCATATATTACTCATGTTTGGCCTATTCTAGGAAATAGTAGGCTTAATAATTATTTGTGGAAATTAATTGAATCAAATTAAAATGATAGCACAGGTTTAAAATATTAACTAATCCCAATTGGTTGCTCCATATTACCCACAGGACTTAATTATGATCCTTGCATAGACTTGCTACTTAGAATGATCCACAGAACCCACAACAATGGTATCACCTAGGAAGCTGTTAGAAATTGAAACTCAATTCTCAGGCCCCACTCCAGACCTACTGAATCAGAATCTGCATTTTAACAAGACCCCCAGGTGATTCATCTGCACATTTGAAGTTTGAGGCACATAGATCTACCTTAAGTCAGTTTTCACATATAATTTTTCAAAATGTATTTATTGTGTATCTACTATATGCAAAGCATGATTCAAGGCATGACAGATAGAGAGAAAAACAAGATTTACAGCTCTTATAAAGCTTGCATTTCTAGCAGGAAAGACAAATGATAAAAACTCCCTTACAATGAATTACTTAATTACAATATAATGATTGCTCTGTTGGAGAGATATAGAAGCTATGAGAGATAAATCTAGCCTGGGGAATGAGGGAAGGTTTTCCTAAGAACCTGATGTTTGAACTAAGATCTGAAGAATGAGCGAGAGTTAACTAGAGAAAGGCCTAATGGAATGAAAGAAGGGCCTTTAGGAAAGGGTACAGCATATGTGAAGTCTCTGTGACAGAAATAAGTGTAGCATTTTGGAGAATCTTAAAGCAACCAAGGTGGGTTTAGTTCAGAGAGTGGGGTAGACAGTGAAAAGAGATGAGACATAGTAGCTGGGACACATCATTCAAGACCTTGAAGATAATGTTGAAGATTCTGACTTTGATCCTAAGAGCATTGAAAAGCTATTAAAAAGTGTTAAGCAGTGTAATAATATGATAAAAAAAATATATTTTACAAAGCCTCTTGGCTACATTATGGAAAATAGAAAAACTCAAGGATGAAGGCAAGGAGACTGTTCTGGTTATCTATTGCTCACTGACAAACTGCCTCCAAAACTTTGTGATTTAGTGCAACTATTATTTTGCACGTATTTTGTGAGTTAGAAATTTGGGAAAGATCAGCTGAGTGGGTTTTTATTCTGATTCATATGGTATCAATTGAGGCAACTGGGGTTGGAAGCTCTTCCAAGAGTAAATGTCGGCTGCCTTTGTTCTCTCTCTCTCTCTCTCTGTCTCTTCCTTTCTTCTCCTTCTTTTTTCTTTTCTTTATTTTTCTTTCTCTCCTCCTCCTCCTCCTCCTCCTCCTCCTCCTCCTCCTCCTCCTCCTCCTCCTCCTCCTCCTCCTCCTTCTTCTTCTTCTTCTTCTTCTTCTTCTTCTTCTTCTTCTTCTTCTTCTTCTTTTCCTTCTCTCTCCCTCTCTTCTTATCTTCAAAACATCCTATCTTCAAGTACCTCTCCACATGGTTTGGACTTCTAATAGCATAATTGCCTCAAGATTGCAAGAGTGAATGTTACAAAAACAAGAAGTAAGCTGCTAGATTTTTAAGGCTTGAATCTGGAAATTGGCACAGGATGAATAAAAGCAGTCAAGAAGCCAGCCTAGATTCGTGGGGAGGATATTTAGAATTCTCCCCTTGCCCCCAGCACGCACGCGCACACACACACACACACACGCACACACACACACACACACACACACAGAATGAATAAGCAAAGAATTTGAAGCCATCTTTATCATAGAAAGGAAGTTGATAATTATGAAAATAACATAGTTTTTGTCATCCTAACATCAAAATATATTTTCTAATTTGGAGGAAAGCCTTGTATGAATCTAAATTCAAAATGAATCAGATATGTCCATTTCCTGATAGCTCAGACATGGACATATTTTATAGTCTTGGCCAATCAAATGGTCCCAAACAGAACTATCATGCTAAAGGAAACAACCTTTGCTGTGTCACCTGTAGTTTGCCTTCCCATTGTTTCTGTTGATATCCCCAAACCACCTCTCCAGTATTCAATTTTCAATTACCTACCCAATACCCTGAGATAATTTTTTTAAGTTAGTCACCTAGAGTTGGTTTCTGTTACCTGGAATACAGAATCCTGATCACTTGGAGTAGTGCAAGTAAGAGTTAGTGATAATCTTCACTCTATGGCAGTAATGGAAAGAATCAATGGGATCAATGATATTAAGTAGATCAAATATATAGTGTTGGATGAAATATGAAGATGAGGGAAAATATTGCCAACTATATAGATGACACTGAGATACGAACATTAGAAGAAGATGACATTTGGGGTGCCTGGGTGACTTAGTGGGTAGAGCATCTGACTTTGGCTCAGGTCATGATTTCACAGTTCGTGGGTTTGAGGCCCATGTCAGGCTCTGTGCTGACAGCTTAGAACCTGGAACCTGGTTCAGATTCTGTGTCTCCCTCTCTCTCTGCCCCTCCCTGACTCACATTCTCTCTCTCCCTCTCTCTCAAAAATAAATAGACATTAAAAAAAGAAGAGGGTGACATTTTAGGGGTTCTCCTATATTTTAAGCTTTGAACATGTTGATTATAGTTCATACATGAGGTCTGGATAGAAACAGAAATACGGGAATAATTAACTTTTAAATGTTAAATAAAATCATGTATATGAATGAGTGATCCTGGAATAAAAAGAAACAATTTTTGTTTTTCTGTATCTATTCTCTGGTCAGTAGACTTTTATTTAAACAGAGGGTGTTCTTAAACAACCTTATCATTTAGGTTTCTCTTCAGAAAGAGTCTGCATTGTTGCTTTGATTGAGAACATTAGGAGAGATATTATTAGAGTCAAAGGGACTGTTCAGAGATTTCCAAGACATATCATCCTTCAGGTAGCAAGAGACATCCAGAGCTTAGTGCAAATGTAAGGTGAATACTCATTCCATAACTTTTGGTTTCCTAGGTTCCAAATACCATTGTGACCAGAATCTAACAAATATTCTCATGAAAATTCCTCTTGCAATTTTTGAAATTCCTAATTAAGAGTCTTATAAATACAAAATGGCAAACTATCTTCTAATCATTTGTGACAAGTCCTGATTTTTTAAGAGTAGAGAATTTATTGTCTGTGAAAGAAAAATCACATATAAATAAATGAGGTATGCCTTATTGCGTTTAGAAGACATTTAAAAGAAAGTTTGCTGAATTACATAGAAGAGTCACCAAGTATCCAAGGCATGGATATATATATATAGTAACTACTTGATATTTTTATCCCAAGTGAGTAGGCTCTGGGGACTAATTCATTTTGACCAAATTCATGCATGATAGATTAATCAGAATTCTAATTTATATATTTGTATCAAATAATAAATAGACATGTTGGTTGGTGTACAGCCCTCTCTCCTACAGAAATATATCTTTGGGAAACCAAATCACTAACCAAAATTCACTTGGTGAATACAGGGAATATTTTCCAAAATTTGTTTGGTGAAGTCATGTCAGTTAGTGGTAAATTTCCCCTCTGCCACCCCAGAAGGGTATAGTAGTCTCACATTTTCTGTGTGTCACTAATTCAAAAAAGGTTTGGCTGGACAAAACTTGGGATCTCTCATGCCTTTGTTATGATATGATGTCTGGGTCAGAAGAGTGGATGGCTTGAGAAGCTAAGTGTTGGCCAGTCATCTCTCTGTCTTTTAACATAAACTTGGCATTTTCCATTTGGTTTTTTGGTCTGGGCTGATTTGAGCTTCCTCATGGTATGCTAGCCCCATTGCATTTGGACTTCAAATATTGAAGCTCAAAGTTTTAGAAGGAGAATTTCACCAAATAAGGTGGAAATTGCATTACCTTTTCTGACTTGGCCTTGGAAGTCTGCAGCATCACATCTGCTGCCTTTTATTGGTTACAAATAAGTAATAATCTGCCCAGATTTAAGGGAAGGAAAAAGACTTTACCTCACAATGAGAGGAGTGTTAAGGTCACATTTCAGAATAGCACTTGGAATGCAAGATAATGTTGTGGCCATCCATAGAAAATATAAAGTGCCACACTAACTGTGTAATACTGGTCATGTAACTAAACATCTGAAAAGCTCTGACACCTCACATTGGAAGAAAGGAATAAAAAAGAAAGAAGGAAGGAAGGAAGGAAGAGAGAGAGAGAAAGGAAGGAAAAGAAGGAAGGAAGGAAAGAAAGAAGGAAGAAAGAGAAGAGAGAAAGAGAGAAAACGTCCTGATTTTGGCACCTACAAATCAGTTATAAAATGATAACTATTAAATACAGGTATCAGTCAATGTTGATGTAAATATCATTCCTTCTTTGCTTCACCTTTTTTTGCTTCATCTTTATGTCACCTATTTTTATATTATTAACCATTTTGAGCATCTCTTTCTCATACTTCATGATTTAAATTCTATCTGTATGCCAGCAACTCTCATTTTATCTCAAACCAAGTTATCTCACCCAAACTCCAGATTCACAGATTGAACCACCTGTGCAAAACTAAGCTCCTATTGTTTCACCCTGTAAAGGACTGAGATCTTCCTATAACAAAGAGACACAGGGCTTGGGTCTAAACTTCTTCCTTTCTTGAACTACAGAATATACTTGTCTTAGACTTGCTTGCCCTTAGGCCAGTGGTTCTCTACGTGTGGTCTCTAGACCAACAATGTGAGTATCACCTGAAAACTAGAAATGTGTATCACCGAGCTCTACTGAATCAGAAATTCGAGGGAGGGGGTGTAGGGGGCAAAAATCATGTTTTAATAAGCCCTCCTGGTGACTCTGCTGCAAACTCAAATTTGAGAACAACTGGCTTAATTAGGCCAGGTGCTTCTGAGATCTGAGAGCGGTTAACTTAGCTCTTCCTCACTCACCACTTCATATTTCTCCTTCTCATTCCCATTTTATTATGGCCAACCTAAAGCTCATAAGCTATAAAACCTCTTTTAATTGCTAGTAGGCAGAACAGAATCCCATTTATATGCTTCTCATGTTGCAACAGAGAAAAAAAAGGTTTCTCTTTTTCACCTGTTTTTTGGTAAGATCCTTGACATCTCAAATTTGCTGTATTCTCAGGCACAACCCCATCTTTCTAGCATTCTTGATGTTTCTTTCTCCCGTCCCAAATCAAATCCACCAAGGGATTCCGTTTGCTTTACTTTTAAAATAGATCCAGACTCTAACCACATCACACCACATCAACCTCCACCTCTCCAGCTGCCATAATCTCCACCTGGATGACTGCCAGTTGGTTTCCCTGTGTCTGTCCCTGCCTCTTTAGACTACTCTCAACAAAGGAACCCAAGCAGTCCTTTTGCAATATAAACCAGATTAGGCCATATCTCTCCCTACTCACAACCCTATTAATACTCCCAACTTTTCTTACAGTAAAAGCAAACACCTTTACCATAGCCTACAGAATGATGCCCCTTATCTCTGACCTCTCCCCACTTTCGTTCACGCACTTTAGTCTTTTTCTGCTCCTGCCTACTTGCCTTAGGGGAGAATAGAAGCAGCCTGAGGGCTTTGGGTGTCTGATGCAGAGAACAAAGAGGTACTCTGTAGGGAAGGAAAGAGCAGTTTCAACCCTAATAGAAGAGAACACTGAACTACTGGCTACTGCAAAGAATCAGAGATAAGTGTAAAACAGGTCAAATTACAGTAATTTTCTCCAGAACTACATTAGTCAGGCAGGAAAATAGAATAATCTTTCTGTTTGTCTACTGCCTGTGGGTTTGTTTCTATTTTGCTATTGTTTAAACACTTCAGGCTTGCTGATACAACAAAGATGCTTTTGAGAGCTCTAATGAGAATCACAAGTTTTCATTTGATGGTCGACCATAAACAACCTACAAGTGGAGTGAGAGTTCATTGTATTGAAGGAAACCTCAGGTGTAGTAGGACTCTGCATAGTGGGGGTGTTAGAGAGTCCTCATTCTCTAAATTGAAAATGGGATGAATTAAGAATATGAAAATTGGAGCACTAATCTGCCATTAGTATCTTGCTCTTTGAAAGAGCAAAACCAAATGCTAGCTATGATCAGTTCCAGATTTGAAGAACAGAACTACTGCCTTTTCATGTGCTTTGGTTTGGAAAGAGTCATATTTCACAGTGGGATTCAAAGCCTGTATCTTTACTCTTGGAATCTGTTTCTTGTTGTGAGCATGAGCCCTCCTAGTGAAAGGACGCAGGTCTGAATAAAACTGACTCCATGACAGGCTTCAAGTTTCCCTCTGACCTTGGAGGCCTAGGTGTGGTTTCTCAGAATCATTAGACAATAAAAGGGCACATATTGCCCAAGGCAGGAGGGACCACTCTTGTAACACCCAATCAGGAAAGGCCAGCTAACACCCTTAGCATTTCTAAGGGCAGGCCTACAGATAGAAGCTATAGATAATCACATATTGCTTAAGGCTAGTTACACCCTACATGGGGGTCCTGGGCCCACTCTGTAATTGGTTAACACTCTAAATGTTCTGATTGGGTCCCGCCAAAAGTAACAGACACTCTGGACAATGTGTATAGTTAAAATTACTGCCAATGATGTTAGGCGATAATGATTGGACCCCTGTACCTGTGTCACAATTTCCTGTAACTCCCCCTTCCCAAACCCTTTAAGGCCCTGCCCCACCTTTGTTCGGGGCTCTCAGCACGGATCCACTGTGCTGGTGAAGTCTATGAGCCTGAGCTTATAAACCCATAATAATAACTGCCCTTTGCTTTTGCATGCGTGACTCAGTCTCCCTGGCGGTCTCTGGTTTTTTGGAACGATATTGAAATCTTGGGCATAACACTAGTATTTGGTTTCCAAAAGGATTTCCTTAGACTTTCTTCCTTCCTTTCTTCCTCCCCTCCTACCTGCCTCCCTTCTTCCTTTCCTTCTTTCTTTCTCTTTTTCTTTCTCTCTTTCTCTTTCTTTCTCTCTTTCTTTTCTCTTTTTCTTTCTTTTCTTTCTCCTTCTCTCTCTCTTTCTCTCTCCTTCTTTCTTTCCTTTCAAGTAATCTCTATACCCAACATGGATCTCAAACTAGATGGTAGTAAGTGTCTCTCTCTTTCTCTCTTTTTTTGTCTCTTCCTCTTCACTCCTTTCACCCAAGGTCAAAAGTGCAAGTGACATTCAGTTCAGTTCTACTTTATATTCCAGGAGTAAAAACCTCCATTCTGTTGGTACAGCCTACCATCTTCTTCCTTTTTCCACCTGTATGATATATTTACTAAATGAGAAAATAAAATACATACATTTTTAATATATTATTTTTATTCCCTCTGGTACAGGATTCTGTGAAACTTGCCTTCTCAAAAACCACAACTGCAAAAGTTGGTTCCCTATGGCTTAGACCTCTAGGATCATGTATAGTTAATGACGAGGGACTCCACATTGTTAAACAATGTGCAGCAAATTTTTGTGGAATCCCACTGGATGCGAGGTGTTTAGTTGTAATTGGTGACAATATAAAGTTCGTAGTCCAGTGGGGAAGTCAAACACATAACCATTGGTAACTAGAACTGTGGCAGAGTATCAGAGGTCCCTGGGAAGCAGGGGTACCCAAAGACCCCAGGGGAAGGAATTAGTGATAGAGATCTAGAGCAGGAGATTCCCCAACTGGAACAGAACATAAAGAGGGCTTGTCAGTTTACTAAGTAAGTATATCATTTCATAGCAGGTTTCTAACTCTGTTTTGGTCCATGAGCTGTCACAACTCTTATTTCTAAATGGATTCATTAAGACCTAAGAAGATACTTAATCTAATTTTCTGAAAAAAGAAAAACAGATAAATTTGAAACTATGTTAGAGCTGTTGTCTGCTGTGTGGGTTTATTTGTTGTCCTTAAGGAAAGAAGGTAGGTGGGGTTTCTGACAAGTTCTGCCAGCCCACTGGGATTCAAATGTGTTAACTTAGGATCTGAAAACTGTACTTTGAAACATGAATATACTTATACATTTGTAAATAAGTGATGACAAAAAGAGAAATGTGAGATTTGTATCATTCACACCTGGCACAGAGCTGGTGCATTTCAACACTCTGCCTTGTTGAATGAGTAACTGTCTTATTACACTTTGAGCATTTCTTTCTCCTGGTTAAGAATGTTCATTCATTATGACTGCCTTCACACACAAGAGCTTAGACACATGCGGATGCGCATGCACATACACACTCTAAACCTTTTCTAAAATAATTTAAATACATGCTCTGCAACATATTTTTCCTGACTGTTTCTATCCTACATTTATCTTTCTCTTCTTGGAATTTTTGTTAGTCATTAAGTCATTATTAGTACACGGTCTCCTCCAAACCCCAACCCACACAATCAATTTAGAAGTTTACATATTAAGTTTTGTTCTCTAATTGTTTCATCTGTAAATTTCTTGTTTCTCTGATGAGATTAAGCTTCTTGAAGTCAGGAACTGAGTCTCATATATATTCTCATATTCCCAAAGCACCTTGATAAGGTGGCAGTGTAGATTTTATTAACTTCATACTGTCAACAGAAAGAATTAACCTTTCATCCCATCAACAAATCTTGCAACAATATTCCCTCTGCATGGATATATTCCCCCATACTCATCTGTACTTACACATACACACACACACACACACACACACACACACACACACACATACACATACACACACAAACCACTCATGCATCAATCAGATCTTGGCTTCTGTTTGCATAGCCTTAACCTACAAGAAATGCAAAAACTATGCACTCATATCTTTCACCCCTATACTTATCTGTCATACTAATATAAAAATGTTTAACTAGCCTGTAAAATAGGGTATTTTTTTAATGTGTTTTGACAGCATACTGGTATGGTTAGTAGACTGCTACTTTATCAGTGGAACTTTGGAGTCAGAGAAGTTTTGAGATATATCAGCACATTGCAAGATAATCCATAATGAATGGTAGAAAAGGCACACACTGTGCTACCTATTTAATATTGGGTATTTATTGTCAAGTTTCTTATATTTTGGAACACCTCATTCTTTTTAATATGTTAAAATTCCGTATTTAACTATGAACTATAATTTCATATGAGGAAGAATACAAAATAACTTATTTTGGACACAATGTGATAATACATCTGACTACATTTTGAAAAATGTAAAGTAATCTTCAAATGTACAGTATTATGTTTTCAAGAAACTTTGGCATTCCTAACAAAGCTGCTCATGAGAATTGATCGAAACCGAACCTGTTAAATGTTATCTTTTATTTTCAATGATATATATATGAAGATACAATTGATAGAAACTATCTCTAAAGTTGTACATGATATGCTGACAATAAATCAGAGGGTAAAATGTTCTGATCTCCTACAAGAAGCTGAAATATTGTAGCTATAAATTATTCATGAATATGTAATACACGAATTAATAACTATATACATTTATACAAAATAATCCTTTGATAAGAATTTTGATTTGCTTTTACTAGTGAATGAAGAATGTTTAAAAATCTAAAGAGCTCTCCTCCTGCGACATTCAGTTCTCAATAAGTAAAATAAAATGTAGTTTTCAACTAGATAAAACAAATGAATAAAATGTCCTTTATTCAGAGACTCCCTGATTGGTTCTGGTGACGAGTGCTATACCTCTATAGAATATGCCCCTCAGTTTGTATACTACTGCTTTTATTACCAGAATTTCCTTATTTCAGGGAGAGAAATCACCTGATAGTTTGAAGAGAGAATTAGCATGACAAAATTCAAAGTAGCATTTTACAGCCCTATCATAATTGAAATAGCTGTATGTCTGCTTCTCCTGGACCAGAGCCATGAAGGTGGGAAGGAAGGGACATGTCCTTGTCAAAGACACCCTGCTCATGTTTCCCTGTAGTTACACAACCTCAGAGAAGGGTGAGAGTATCTGACTAAGCAGTGTTATCAAAATGGCCAAAAAACCCAGAACATTCTACAAAAAGTATCACTGCACTGAAATTAATTTATCAACAGCTGGCTTCTAGAGAGGCACATACTTATTCCATAAATGCCCATCCATTTCACTCTATATGTCCATTCTGGTAGCTGATTCAATCTTTGGAGTCATCTAAGGTCATGACAAGTGAATGTGAATGTGTAAACTGAATTTAAGTATAGAATGAAGAGGGCCCTCCTTATTCCCATTCTCCAGTCAGGTAGCTTATGTCATCTGTTACTTTATTCAACCCACATAACACTCTTCCTCAGAATAGATAAAATGTAGAGAACCTAAGCATACCAGGCTGAACAAGTTGGTAACTGCCACTGCACCCACAATGGCTGAAGGATTTGCAGGGCAGTCTCTAGTCCTGCAAAGAAACTTACTGAGTTAACCCATGGTGTGAA
The DNA here is from genome assembly GCF_006229205.1 of Suricata suricatta. Classification (NCBI taxonomy): domain Eukaryota; kingdom Metazoa; phylum Chordata; class Mammalia; order Carnivora; family Herpestidae; genus Suricata; species Suricata suricatta. The sequence goes on from NC_043706.1 coordinate 84,718,850, forward strand.
ATGGGATGATGGTGAGTATTCTTTTTTGCTGTCTCTGAATGATCTGTTTTTATTCTTCTAAAAATTAACCTTGGAGGCCAAGGTGACATCACTTTCTTAGGTTTTGGTTTTTTTTCCCCATCTTTTGCTAATCTTCCTCCCACTCTCCAGTATCCCATGTTCATCCCGCTCCCACTTCCTGAGTTCAGATTAATTGTGCTTTGTGTCTACTGTTCTTAGGTTCTTTCTCACATTGTGGGCAAGATCCGCATAGTCCATTTACCAGCACTTCCTCCTGGCTCTCATTCTCAGTATGGAGCAACTATATGACAATCCATTCCTAATAATGATTGTCCCTGATAGTGTGGCAGTGCTAGCAGGCTGAAAGTCTGACTCTGTACTATGAGGAAGGACAAGAAAAAAAATGGGGAGGTTAACAGGATAAAGACATTTGTCTTACGATGCATTCTGCTAACCGAACACTTGAGACCTCCCAAGTAAGTGGTCTGTGATTCTGTCATTGTTCCATAGACACCCACCCAGTGTCTCCTTGGACACAGATAGGCAATTTTTGAATGGTCAACATATGGGTGAATTTACCCAAAAAATTTTTAAGGAGCTGTCCCTTGTTCATTGGTACTCATCCTTTGTAACACAATGCATTACCCACATCCCTGTTCTAGGCAGACAAAGCCCTGAAGACTTTATATCTAGGTCTTCAAGATTGCCCTGGGAAGGAACTTGCTTCCTGGAGTGGCAATGAGAGATTACACCCCTAACCTACCAAAGACCAGGGTGTCATTGAGTCAGTACCTTTAAGGAATATAACTTCTTATCTTTCCTTTCTGCTTATTTTTCCCTCAGTTTCCTCTGTGAAGGTGAAGATGGGGTATCTTTCTGGTTCTACCTTGTTGATGGTAACTAATTTAAATAATGGATTTCATTAGCATTATCTTGGATTGATATAAATCCTCTACCCATCATAACAGATCCCTATAATGAATTGCATATTCTTAATAGTCTTGACTTTGAGATTGAATCTTATAGTGGCAATGATCATAACGGATACACTGACACATGCAGGGAACACTTTCAGTCATTTTTCAGCTTTGTAGGTCTTTTTCCCAAAATCTTGCACAAGATCCTAAGCCCTGACTGAAACCCAGGACCCTTACCCAGATGCCACATTCTCCATTCTGATGCCCATTATGATGAATTGCCACAAAGAATCTTGAGGTCTCCTTCTAGGTTTAGCTCCATGCTAAGTCAGGCTTTCCCAAACTGTCCCTTTGTCACTAACCCCAAGACACAAATCAACTGGCAATGGATTCCTTCAAAATATCAAGACAGGGATTATAAAACTAGTGCATTCCAAGTAGCCTTGGTTCTGTGGTCTCTCCTGCCTCTGCCCAATATTAGCCAACAGATTTACCAGAATTACCTTAGCTTTCCTGGGTGGAGAAAGAACAGCATCCTTGAGAATAATAGGAATAATTCTAATATTTTTATTTATGATGATTAAATTTCTTTGTAAAGTCATACTCCCCAAATCTTTCCCTTGGCCAGAATTGATCTGTAAATGAAGAAGAAATTTAGTTGGTGGACTTCTTATATCAGGTCCCTGATGGCACAATCTTTGTCTAACACATATTAAATTGTTGAATTCAACTTAAAGAGTGCTATTCTCTTTCAAAGTCCAAACTCATGAATAAAGAATACTTTTTTCCTAAGTCATAGGCTCCCCCTCAATCTCTGTTTCTTCCTTAGGCTCTACAGAAATCCCCAATCAAAGGAATCTATATTCAGCTCTGACTTGTTTGGGGACATTTTGGTTGAGGAATAGGTGAAGCTGCACCAAGGATCTCTCAGCTTCTGTCTCACCACATGTGATGGCACAAAATTCTGTGAGGGGAAGGTGGAGGATCCCTACAGCCCAGTAGTGGCTATAATAGGGGGACAATATACAGTAAAGTTGAACTCCATGAGTGTCACCACTGTAGTTAAACTCTCTCTTAAGGTTCAGAACAGCAACAATATCCACCAGCTTTCCTATCCCTTGACATCTCAGAGATTCCAGGCCCAATATAGTCCATCTCAGGTCAGTAATATTAGATACTATGACTACAAGTTGAAAGAGAACTGGTGCTCATTGATAGAATAGTTGAAAATTAATTATTAGTTGAGATCCACCTATAGTCTTTGTTGGCATATGTGGTAGTAGAACTTTAAGATGTTCTTCAGTATCCCTGCCCTTAGATGTACAGGCTGTCTATAATGCCCTTACCTTGAGTGTGGATAGGACCGGTGAATCTGATGGGGTGTCACTCCTGTGAAAAGGTGAAGAGTTTTGCAGGTGCAGTTAAAGTTCAAAATTGGTTGAGCCTTAGTAAATCAAAAGGGAAAGCATCCTAAATAAGCTAAACTGGGCAGATAAGAATCTTTAAAAGAGGGACTCGACCCTTCCTAAAGAGATAGATGCTCTCTTGGAGATCTTCAAGAGGCAGTCCTCCTAGGAACTGCCAAAAAGAATTGTGGTCTCTAGGAGATAATATCCTTAATTCTTCAGCCATGGGAACTAAAAAAAAAAAAAAGATAAGATGTTAAGAACCAGAATTTTTCCAACAACCTGAGTGAGGTCAGGAGAAGCTTTAGATGAGAACTCAACCCAGGTAAGGCCTTGACTTCAGCCTTGTGAGACCATGAGCAGAAAACCCAACTAAGCCATGCTTGTGAGATAATATGTGCTGCTTTAAGCAGCTAAATTTGTAGTAATATGTTATATGATAATAGAAAACTAGAACAGTGTACCTCTTTTTCCATTGTTATGGACACATTTTCTTGTGTTCTCAGCAGTCTCAATGAGAAAGACCTGAATGAAATAGTTCGGGTTGGAGGGTTGGGATACTGGTGTGGATTTGAACCATTTACTTCTTGTTTCCATTTGAAGTGTTCAGAAGCACATATCAATTTCTCAGCCACCTCCGTTATTTCAAAAATTTTCCCTGACATTAGGGACGAATCCTCCAAGTCTCTCATAATTTGCCAGTATACATCTCTTCTCTACACTGGTAGGCAAAAGGTGGTGATGCTCAATGTATAGTGGAGAAGAGAAGGGGAGGTGGGAGATGCCTCAACTCCCTTCATCCTCATGAAAGGAAAGTTTATAAATTCCTAATCCCAACTATTTACAAGGCAGTGGGCATAACTAGCATCTCTGTGGTTACTGCTAGCTTGTTTGTTAAGAAAGACATCTAAGCTGAGATACCATACTATTCTTTTTTTTTTTCCTGATTCTGATAACCTTAGCTTTTCTCTTCTTTTGGGTGGATTTATTGTGACAACAAAGAGGATCCTGGAGGGCACACATGCTTCTCAAGCTTTCTAGGGATGGCTAGCAACTGAGCCTGGCACTTCATGGACTCCTGCCAGAACTTATTTTGGTCTTTACTGATTTGGCTAATCTCAGTTACTTTCCCTTACAAAATTATTCTTGTTTTATAGTAAAGTTGAAAGTCCTTTTATCTTCCTTCTGCTTGGAGATCAAGATGTTGGGATATTCCTCCTCAGCAATTTCTATACTAAAAGTCTGTTCTAGAATCTGCAGTCTGTCTGGTCTAGGAGCTGCCTTTATTTAAGTGTATTGATGTGTCATATGAGGTAGCATCCTCTGTGTTTTGCATGCTTGTCTGCATGTTAAGATGCTGAGGCATTCTATTCTTGTAGTGTTACCTGTGTTAGTCTGGGTTCTCAGAGAAAGTAACCAATATAATAGTTAGACAGAAACATGTATAGATAGATGATAGATAGATAGATAGATAGATAGATAGATAGACAGATAGAAATAAGAGCTTTATTATAAACATTGGCTCACACAGTTATGGAGTCTGCAGTCCCTCCTTTTGCCATCTGAAAACTGGAGAACTAAGAAAGACAGTGGTATAATTCAGGCTTAGTCTAAGGGCCAGAGAATCAGGAGAGCCAATCAGGTAACTCCCAGGCCACAGAATGCCCATGAACCAGGAGCTCCAGTATCTGAGAACAGGAGAAAATGGACTTCCCAGATCAAGAAGAGAGAAAGGATACCCCTTTTCTTTTCCTGTTGAGTTCTATTTAGGCCCCTAAGGGACTGGGTAAAGCCAACCCATATTGATGAAGGCAAATCTCTTTACTCAGTCTACTGAATCAAATGCTAATTTCTTCTAGAAACAGTCTCAGAGACACATCCAGAAATAATATTTTTAATAGCCATCTGGGTATCATTAGCACCATTATGCTGACACATAAAATTAACCATCGCATTACCCTCATGGGTTCAATCCATAGTTCATATTTTTCCCTTGGTACCTGCTCTACTTTGTTTCCCAAATCCTACACTTTGAGCATCATTCTGCATCACTTACTGTATTGCTTCCCCAAAAGCCAGGTCTCTTGTTAGGCAAGACTCATCCACTTGTGCCACCATATTGTTCCTAGATCATTTCTCTTTCCCTGGGAACAGTCTACTATTCTTTAAAATTTCCCACAAGAAATATATCACTCTTCATGAGATTTCCTCCTCAATATCTCCTGTAGAAAGTTAATTGGAATATTTACAATAGGCTTGGATTATAAATGATCATTCCATTTTTTAAAATTTACATTCCCCTGGCAGCTCTTCTGTGATTACATTTGTCCCAATATGATTCCTCTCCCAAGAAGAGAATATTGCTAATACTGTTAATGCTTGCACTGGATCTTATCTCTTTCCATGTCTCATTCTGCTAAAAGTGACATAGTAGCATGCTACTAGCTCATTTTTGTAGTTTGCTTTGTTGATAGAACAGTTAATAGTTCAGCTGTCCAAAATTCAATAATCTTGAAACTTAGCCTTCACAAATTTAAGTGTGTCATTCCATCCTTACATATCTGAAAGAGATATTGGTAGGCTCAATCTATTATCAGAAAGGGGGCAGGTGTAGTCATCACTAAATTCTCTAAAAGTCATAAGGATGCTGCAATACATCTTTACTCATTCCACTGAGTTCCCTTTTAGTCTGGACATTCCACTTTGAATGCAAATCCTCAATTGCCTACCTGCTCCATTGCTTTCGTGTCTTTCTCTTCTCTCTCCTTTAAACCCCAGGATCCTTGTTTCATGTTACAGGCATCCCATGTGCTCAAGTCGGCAATTCATTTTCATCTCATTTGGCCAAGAAACACACATATCTTCTCACCTGGTTCTTCACCATAAAGAACCAACACTACAAATCTTTCTTGCTCATCATAGCATAACTTTGATATGTGATATGTCTTACATATACATAAATACTATACAGATGTAATATTATGTAACATCTATATAGATACAGATACTATATACAAGATGTAGCATAATCTGTATCTGCAGGGGTAATTATGGGAAGAATCATAGAATTAAAGTGGATCAAGTCATTGTTGTCCCCCAAAACTCCCCTTGTCCTGTGTATATCTAAGTGTGGAATCTGAGCAATAAGGAAAGAATTCTCCACAGAAAGGATAGGACAGCTGTATGGCAAACACAAGTGGCAGTAAGGCGTAGCTGGTCCATGCCTGTTTTGACCCCCAGTGTGCCTCAACACAAGACAGAGCTCCTGAGCAATGACCAGGGGAAGTGGCCACCCAGCCAGTGGCTACCCCAATCACACACCAGATCTTAACTGTTAAAACACATTTTAAACAGAACATCCAGTTTGAAGAGACCTATAAAGTGGTTTTTGCCACAAGGAACATCTTTCAAACTTGCAGAGACAATTCCCAGATGGGTTGTCTGTAGATCCAATCTGGACTGGGGCTGTCTGTCACCTCCAGCAAGAAGGCAATCTGGCAGCACACAAAAAGAGCACGGAAAAAAAGGGAGGATGGGAACAGTCAGTGCAGCTCTCATTAAGTGACCCTCATTCTCGTCTCCCCCTTCACCTTTATTTGAAAAGTCTTTCTTATTTTGTTTTTTTGCTATTGTGTAGAGAAAATATAGATTCTGTCTAGAAAATATTGCATCTCTTCAGATGGAGAATTGCACGTACCCCTTGCATTTTGTGTGAACTATAAAACGTGTGAGAAATATTTTGGAAAAAACACTGAGTTCACCATACAGTTAAAGACTTATACAGCATACATTACTGTCAATTATTAGCATTTATCATTTGGAAAATTTAACCCAAGTCAAAGCAGTTTATCAATGCAATAGGGGAAAAAAGTTTAAAAATGTTTTGAAAGAATGTTAGCACATGCAGTTTGTGGATGAGAAAACTGTGATCAGAGAGACTGATTTGCCAAGATTACATTGGTGGCAGAACCAGGATGAGAATATGTCATTTGCCTCCTTGTTAGTGCCACTTCCTACAATATCATACACTTCCCATTGTTGGACACCAACAAACGATTGATTTGCTTTCAACAGGTAGCTGTTGCATTGTGTAGGAAAGACATTTACAAAAACGTCTTAGGAATATAAAATATAATATCCTGACTATAGAAGGGAACCATTGTAGACCTAACTGTACTTTCTCAAACACAGTCATTCAAAGATGAGTATATGTGATTTGGTCAAGCCCCAACTTAAAAGTAACCATGCTGCAAAAAAGGATATGAAAGTTCAGTGTGTGCTGGGCACAAAAATGGAAAAAGCCCAGGCCATGCTCTTTGAGAGAAACTTATAGTTACACACATCTCTTCAGTACTTGTATTTTCTCTCTTTCTGGCCTAGAAGTATTCCTCTACAAAGACCCCATAAAGAATAAAGTATTATTTTCAAATTTTTCTTTAAAAGGGTATAAAATATTTCCTATTATTTTCAGCTGTCAATTAAGTTTGCAGTTTTAAAACATGTCGTACATTCAAAGATGCAAACCATTATCTAAAGTGCCTAAGTGTAAAGGGAGTCTGTCTCTGCTGATTATTCCTAATCTCCCTGACTTCTCAACATTAGAGTGGCCTGGGGCTCAGTCTTCAGACATTTTCTTTTCTATCTACATTCATTTACTCAGTGATCTCATCCAATCTCATGACTTTAAATACCATCGATATGCTGACAATTTGCAAATTTATAACCCTAGCTTAGATCTTTCCCCTCAACTCCAGACACATATATCCAACTGCCTTTTGATATCTCACTTCAACGTTAAAAAAAAAAAAGAAAAGAAAGAAAGAAAAAGGAAGAAAAAGAACAAGGTAAAGAAAAAAGGAAAAGCTCAAACTTATTTCTAAAACCATGGCGTTGATACATTCTTCTCTTCTTGCAAGTGTACTCATTTCAGTAAATAGTAATTCCATTCTTCCAGTTGCTGAAGTTAAAATCATGGGATCTTTCTTAACTCCTTTCTTTCTCTTACATCCCAAAGGAAATCTGGGTTGTACTTTAAAAATATATCACCTGTCATCACCAACACTGCTACCACCTTGGCTGAGGTCATGATTAGCTCCTGCCTGGATCACCCCTCAAGCCTCCTACCTAGTCACCCTGCTTCCACTTTTGCTTACCTGCAATCTCTTTCTTGGGGCAGTGGCCAAGGTGATCACTCTACTCTTCTACTCAAATCAATCCTATGGTTTTCCACTTTGTTCAGAGAAAAACCCAGTCTTTACAATTCCCTATATGACCCCACTTCCCACATTTGCTGTCCCTCTCTTCATTTCCTCTCTGAACTCATCTTCTCCTACTGCCTGTCCCCCTTGATCACTGAACACCATTGCCTGGAGCATTTGATTTAGGATTCCTCAGGGCCTTTGCACTGGCAGTTCTCTCTGCCTTGAGGGCTGTTATCCAGATTCATTCTTCACTCAAGTGAAGGTGTCCCTGGACACCTTATCTAAAATTGCAAACCACATACCCAAACACACAGACACACACACGGACACACACACAGACAGACAGACAGACACACACACACACACACACACACACATCACTTCTATGACCATTCCTTCCCTTAGTTATCTTAGTAAATATTTCACTTATTTATCTTTATCTTGTTTTATCTGACTCCCCCAACAGATGCTAAGGGTCAGCAAAATACAGCCCATGGGCCAAGGCCAGCTTCCAACTTGTTTTTGTGTGTAAAGTTTTCTTGGAAAACAGTTACACCCATTTGTTCATGTATTCTCTATGACTGTTTTCCTATGGCCCCAAAAACCATTTGCAGAACAAGCCTGCCACCCCCTGTGAATATAAGCTTCAGAATAACTTGGGTTTTATTTTATGATCTTCTTTGTTACTAGAGTCACAGTGTCATGCCCAGCACATATTAGGTATTTGATAAGAATTTATTGCCTGGTGAATAAATGAGCAAATGAATGAATGAGTATTACTGGCTGTACATTGTAAGGAACTGGACAGCGGAGTGAGCTTGAATGGGCTTCCATAGGACTAAGGATGTTCAGCACACATTCTGGAGGGTTTTAATGAGGTTCTTTTTTGTTGTTGTTATTCAACTAAGAAAGTCTTTTCTTTATATCATTTTCTTTATTTCAGTCATTCTAAGTAACAGTGGTCATTTACTAGTGTTGACTTTAAATAAAGCGTAAAACAACTGGTGGAGGTATTGTTATAATGTCAGTTCTATTGTTACAGAATCACACCTATAATGGAGACATTAAATAAGCCCTTGGAGAGCAGTTATGTAGGACTAAAATTGCCTAAGGTGCCAAATGAAATCACCTGTGTGACCTTTTCAGGACTGTTTGCATCTTGTTACCTACCAACTGAGAGACAAAAGCCAAACCATTTTGAATGCAATATTATAGTAGGTTTTGGTCATTTGAGTTCAGAAAATATATATATATATGTGTGTGTGTGTGTGTGTGTGTGTGTGTGTGTAGAGAGAGTCCTCTCTTGCTTTATACTTTTAAATGACAAAATAACCTATTGCTTCCAAGAAAAGGTAAGCCTGCGTGTTTTGTGTAATCTTTGATCTCTGGTGGCACTAGAAATTTCAGTGGTAAAACCAAAACCAATGTCTCTTTTCTTTTCTGTGGAACCATTCACAAAGGATGAGCACAAAAGAGACTTCTCTTTAGAGGGAGGGGTTGAAACTCTTATAGGAAATTTCCCCTCTATTTATGTGACACCCCCAACACTCCATTCAAAGAAACATGGGTTTCTGGGTTAGACTGATTGATGGCAAAGATGACAAAACCTTAAGCAGACTGTTAGCTTGAACTGAAAAATGTGCTCAGCTAACTGCTTTAAACATTTTAAAATATAACTCGCTAGCTGTAGTAAAGGCTGTCAAGCTACGATTTGGGATTAATTGTTCACTGTTCAACATGATTTGTGAATAATTGCAGAACCATAGCAATTAAATTGTACTTTCTACAAAATAGGCAACACATGCCTTCTGCTTTAGGGAGATCCACTTTTTTTTCAGATTAGCAAACCTCTGTAATCCTTTTGGATTTACAGGTGACATCTCTCTTTGAGTCTTCAGGGCCTGGGACCTCTGGGGTATGTGCTATGTCATGAACTTGAATGATGAAAAAGCAGCAGGGCTCCTTCAGCCTCTAATTGGAACCACTCAATGTGGCAAAAAAACTGAGCAACTTTTTATTATTCCATTTAATGTTTTTTTACATTCACAAATCATTCATCAGTATCATCGGAAAATGAAAAACGATAAGCACAGTGATATTTGGCACAATACATCTGGTTTGTTACCCAAGCGTTGGTGTGTAGGTACAAAAGTATTAGCGATGAAGTCATACCCTGAAAGGATGCAAAAAGGGCCTTGTTCTTCAGGTCTGGCTAAACTCCCAGGTTTCGGCCAGTGTGAGTCTACCGGAATCAGTGATAATGTTTTCTGTCATGGTTGTAAAATACTTTCAGAGAAACATAAAGTCTTTATGAGAAGAATAGTAAAAGAGAAAGCTTCTTCTATGCCTGGGGGTTAATATTTGTTCTTGTTGGCTCATTTGAGGATACCAAAGGTTGAGATGGGGAAATGAATGCACAAAGCTTCAAGTTTCCTCTTGCTGCTGCTCATTGTACATAGTAGCTTCCAGACAGGCCCAATTGCCTACAGTTTAGAAGCCCCGATAGATCCCTAAGTCTCTAGGTTGAAGCATTGGCACTCGCTGGTTTTATCTAAGTCAGAGGCCCCATCACGTTTTTTGTTCCCTCCTCTTTCACCTTCTTTTTCATTAGGATGATAAAAAATTCTTTGTGTGATAGGTGTCCAGGTTCCAAATATTATGTACTTAGAGTCGTTTATTGTAATATGTCAATGAGGTTAGGCAACCTTCCCAAAGATTGGGAATGTTAGGATGCTCAAACCACATGCTGTCAAAGACTATTTTAAGTGCCCTGTTTCATCAAGTAAATGCAGTTAGTTAAATTGAATTTGGAAGATTTTCTCCTCTTTGTGATGAATAGCGAATGATTATCATACCTGTGATACTCTGACTTCCCTTTTGTACAAGTGGAGTAGTCATTCTGATCTTGAAGTTTATTAGAGCTTTAAGCTGTCAGGTTATTACTGTCAGTTTCAAGAAAAGAAAGAGTTACTGATGTAAAATTAATTTATTGAATGGAATTGTTTTGCCCTCAGGGAATAACATCACCATTTAATTTAATTTCCCCATCATATTGTCTCATTTGCAGAGGAAAAAATAACTTTTCTTTTTAACAGAATAAAGTGCATTATGCTGAATGGTGTACTTTATCCTCACAGGTTTTACTTGTTCTAGATCATCAGTTGTCATAACAACATGATATATTGTGCAGTAACTCTTGCTTGCTGAATTTGGGAAAACAGCATTGGTTTAGATATTTACTTATAAGAAAATGTTAGGAGGGTTTAGTAACATTTATAAAAGTTTTTCTCTGGTTACTTTTTTACAATAGCATACAGGTTCACTCTGGAAAGTAGGTTTATTTGTATTTTTTAGAAAGGCTTAGAAATTGAAATCACAAATGTCCTTGTCATTGGTGGTATTCTCAGTGTCTGCTCAATGACACAACTATGGTCCATTGTGGTTTAGAATACCCTTGTGCTTGGCGTAGTAGGTGGGATTGGAAGGACATAGATACAAACACTAAACAAAGAGGCTAGCATTTAAGCCACATGTCCAGAGAAGCCTGCTGAGGTACTGGGGGCAAAGGTGGAGTTTTGGAGAAAACTACTCTCTTGATGCATGAAACACTAGGACTCGTTTTGAGTCCTGTTCCCAGAGGAGATTTCTTTACAGACGCTAGAAAGTTTTGTCATGTATACATAGATCCAGGGGAAAAAACTATGCTAAATGAAATCCACAAGGCCTTCATTTCTCCCTTTGTGTGTATTCTATTAAAGCACCAGAGTCTCAGTATCTCCTCTTTTCCTCCTCAGAATGAGCCATAATGGAAAATCAATATTCATTCGACAAACACTTTTTGAGCACTTATTATGTAAAACGCATAATATATACCTCTACAGTTGGTAAGAAGATTCAGAGGGCACAATTTATAACCTCACAGAGTTTTCAATCATATACTAAAGACAATACAATTACACCATGAACATGAATACAGAATAGAGCCTGGTAACAGGGCAGATGTCCAGGTCATGTATGCACAGGTACAGCTGTACTATTCAAATATTGTGTACTTTCAAATAAGTGTACTGGTAAAAAAAATGCTGTTCCAAACTCCACAAGTTCACACCCCTAGCCCAGCCCTCTAGGCCCTCTTTAGGGCCCTTTTTTTCTTTAACTCTTTCTCTGTCAACTGAAGTGTTAAAATCCTACACAGCACAAGGCCATGAATGACCCTATTTCACTGAAGGAAGGAACTCATCCTAGGGGATAAGCATCCAAACCAGTACCATTTTAAGTATTTTTAATATCATCTCTAGTAAAAACTACTATTAGAGTTGTAAAAGTTTGCAACACGTGAAGCCGCCATTTTGTCATTCCAGAACGGTCATATATCAGTAATTACATGTGGTTTGATTCATGCGAACGTGTGTTGTAGCTATTTAAAGGAAAGAGTGATTATATCCTGTTGTGCTGAGAAGGCATCTTGATTCTAACTTAGTGGCCCTCAAATTTCAACGTCCATCAGAATCACCTGTAAGGCTTGTTAAGACACAGCTCACAGCAGGACTGGGCTAGGGCCTAAGAGTTTCCATTTCTAACAAAGCTCCCAGGTGTTGCTGCTAGTCCTAGAATGACGGAGATCATAGCAACTTTCCATTCTTCCTCAGAGACAGTATTTTTTTTATATAGTTCTTATAAACCAATAAGGAGAAGATAAATCTCTTGATTTAAAAAACTGTCAACATGCTATATTGAAAAATCACCAAAGAAAAATACAAATAGACAATTAATATGAAAAGTAAAAACCACTCATTATCAAAGACTTGTAAATTAAAGAAATAAAATACCACTTTTGACCAATCAATAGCCAAGATGGAAAGATATTAATAATACTCAATGTTCAAAAAGGTTAGAGAGAAATGGGATGCTCTCATAAACTACTAGTGGAATTACAAATTGCTAAAACCTTTCTGAAAGGTAATTTGGCAGCATGCATCAAACGTCTCTATAACACTTAAGCTTTTTGCTCAAATAGTTCTACCTCTAGAAATTAATGCCAGGGGCCTCATCATATATGCAAATTAAGATGTATACAGGAATGTTCATCGAAGCATTATTTATAATAAAAATTAGGAGTAACCAACCTAAATATTTAATACATAAGATCCACAGGGTAGAATACTATAAATCTATAAATCATACTATAAATACTATAAATCATTATGAAAAATTTCTTAAAGGTTATTCTTAAATGGGAAATAGAGCAAAGCTCCAATTTATGTGTAAGCTTTCACACAGGCAGTACCTATAGACGTAGATATTTGGAGGAAACAATAGAATTGATTAGAATTGAAATGTTAACCACCGTTATTACTGGTTGATGAGATTACAGAAACTTTCTCATTTTCTTAGACATGTCTTCATTTTCTGAATTCTTCCATTATAGACTTTGTAAGGAGTGGTAAGGTAGCTCCATGGCTCCAAAAGTTCATTGCTGTTGGAAGAGTAAATTGGTAAGATGTTCTGGTTAAAATGGTCTTATTCCTTGACCTGGTGATTGCACTCCTATAAGTATAGTCTATCAAAATAATCAGACATATAATACAAACAGAATTTCACAAATTGGGAGAGCTAATTGTAGCCGTATTACAATAAAAATTACCACCTTACCAAATGTTTATAATAACTTGTGGCTTATCCATAACATAGAATTCTAATCAGCCATTTGAAAGAACATACCATTGAAAATTAATGTCCTGGAGAAATGGTCAGTGTCTAAGGCGAAGTGAAAAAAGCAAATATATAATCTATGTACAAGATGATCCCACCTATAAAACACAAATAATTATGCAAAGAAAAAGGCTGGAAGGGATACATCCACGTGTTAACAGTTTTCATCTCATTTTGGATGATTTTTATTTTATACATATTTTTCCAGTAGTCTTAAAATTTTTAAATAAACATATAATATCCCTAAAGGCATTTTTAGAAGAGTATTAAAATATGACTGCCAGCTTTTTCAATATCAAAGTTCCTTTTCTAAGGTTGTAATTGTTCTCACAGCCATTCGTGATGCTATTTTTTATCCACCACTTAATATGCAAAAGTTCAATAAAAAAAAGAATGATTCATTTGAAAATTTAAAAAGTGGCTAACATGGTTTTTTTAAGGAGTTCTCATTTATCTGGTTGGAAAATAGAAGTTTAAGCATCACTTTCCCAGAATAGAGACCCTCTGCATACCTTCTGGAGGATTGTGGGTTCCTGAGGGCTTCAATCACTAGTTCTGGCCAGAAGTTCAGAGACACAAACCCTTCAGACTTACATAAGAGAGACCCATTTTAGGTATAGACCTGCACATCTCTCCTTTTGCAGTCACTGGAAAGCAGCAGCCAATAAACACTAAACAAGAGGTTAGCTTGAAGCAAAATGGGAAGTATGGAACTGGCCATTCCCTGCTTTGAGGTGATGAGCTGGTGCCCCATCTCTTCCCCACTCATGCTGTTATGGGACTGGCTGTCCTGGGCCTCTCCTGGTAAACTCAGAGAGAGGCACTTGGCCCAAACCAGGCCCATCAGATTCTTCTTTCCTAGGACATAACATGCTGAAACTGGGCATTTGATGGAATGACCTTAAGAGACTCTCCATGAATTACTATTGCTGAATTCTCTGGAATTACTTTCATTCTCTGAGTCCTGATTATTTAACTTTTTCTTCAATTCTAGAAGCTACTCAATTTTCTTCCAATAAAGTCCTTGTTTTTAATTTTAAGTGAACATTTCTATAGCTTACAACCCAGAAGTGTTGCCTACTGTGTGGCTGCAACTCAAACAGTGTGTAGGGAAGGACAAGTGAGGTTGGGGGAGGGAAAGAGCAAAGGCTCTGGTGCAAGCTCATCAGATTTGTCACCTGCATCTATTAAAGCATAGAGTATCCCTGTTGACATCCCCTTAAGGGATATTGTGAGAATGAGCTTCTGTCCACTCTTGAGGCTTTGGACATACTGACCTACTCCCTTTTCCTCAGAAGAACCAGGTCCTTTACTGCCTCAGCGTGGGTCTTGGTAAATGCTCTCCCTCTGCTTGAAGTCTTGCCATTATCATCATCACTACCCTTCAACTAGCAAAGTCCTATTTGTCTTTGAGATCTTAAATATCATTTCTTAGTGAAATCTGTGTTACAGAGACAAAGCAAAATTCAGGTCTCCCAAACTACTTGAAAGCATTAATAGTAGTTATAATTAAATTATTGACTTTATAGTTGGTATTGAATGTTTGCTGACTCGACTATAATATACACCCCATGACTGTATAGAACTTTGCCTTTCTAATGTATCTTGATGCTGCATCCATTAATGTGTATTCAGTTTCTATCAGAAAGCCTTCCATCACACAGGGAATCAAATATCTGTTGAAGAAACAAATGATCTGATGAGATAAGGTATGGAAAATGTTTGAAAAAATAATATAAAAGGATGAAAAGATGGGATATAGTAGAGTTCCACACTCCAAAACAAGTACATATATGTAACTTATTTTCCATTTCACATTTCCTATCCATCACTGTGGGTCACTAGATGTCAGCAGACTTAATTGCCTTTCCTTCAGAGGACTGATTTGGAAGAGGATAGTTTCAAAAGTGCAGCCTGATAGGTGGCAGGGTCTCAAAGGGTAATTAGTAGAATCTCTGTATGGCTTCAGCCATGCCACCCACTCCAAAGACACTCAAATACAAGGTCATATCTAATACAATGTATTTTCTAAACAAATGCAGCCTTAAGGCAGGTGGCTCTCCCTGCAATGAGGTTTTCACCAGTAACCTCTCTTTGGTAGGCTCTGGAAATGGCACACTCCAGATGGCATACTTGTTGAGGCTTAGTCTGATTCCTCCTCTGCTATAGATCATAAGACAAGAAATGCATGCCACAGCAGAAAGTGACCTGACCCAAAAGGACAATGGGGGATTAATGTTTGTACTGGAGAATGAGGAGAAAAGGGGACTGGGCATATCACCTGAACTGCAAGAGAATTCTGTTAACAAATCCAGTGTAATTACAGAGAATAACTCACAAAAGAAACAAAATCATCAAAGATGTACCCTGCACAATGGTCATGTTCCTCGCCATTTTAGTTATGCCACCAGGAAGGTAACCGTGGTGTTTGTCCATGCAACAAAGATACAATTTTATGAATACTTTCATGCTAAAAACAGCTTATTTCTCTTCCAGCTGTCTTTTGAGGCCTTCGTTTACAAGCTGTGGGAAGGGAGCTTGAAATAATATGAATTTGTGGGTGAGAAAAAATAAGCACAAGCATTCCTTTGAAATGTTCTTAATAAATTTTGAAATTAATTTCCAGGCTGATAGGTCTCAGAAATCAATTTAAACTATTTAACTCACCATGCAAGAATGAAATTATTAAAAAAAAAAAGAGGCAAGCTGAAAAATTTTGAAGGCTGTGTGCAGAAAGCCTTCAGCAGACAGCAGGAAGGAAAACTGCAGGCTTATAATGGGATTAGGAGGGTTTTTTCCTCTTGGAGAAGTGCTCACTGAAGAGTACTAAGAGGTCCAATTAAAAACCCCATTATGCTCTTATGAATAGTTGAGGTTTCAAACACTCATCCAAAGATAAGAGTTCTAACTAGCTCATACTAGATGATCCTAACCTGGTTGAGAGTTTTGGGTTATTTTTTAACCATATTTTCAGTTCTATCTTTACAGAAGTTTACATTATAGGTGTAGACTATATCTCTCCCATTCGAAATGTGTCTGTTCCAGGATTTTCTCCATATATACAAATAAACACCAGCTCTGCTTTTCCTATTACTCCTTCAATAAAAAGAAAAGTACCCTCATCATATCATAGCTTTGGTCTCTTGGGTCAAGAAAAACAGAGTAGATAAGTGGAAGAAATCTAAATTTTTCAGTCTTGGCATGTTTTATGCAAATGTAAACCAACACCAAATGTTCTCATTGGGCATACACCTAGATCGTAGGGGTAGAAAGTCTTCCACATCCAATTTTTGTGTTTAAGCTGAAATGTTGGGTAGAAAGTATAAGTTTAACAAATATTTGGATTATTTGATGAGAGTAGTGTTCCTCCCAACAGTGTCTTGATCTTCTTATAATTCATATTTCTTGTATTCAGAAATTAAAAGCAAAGCATTATTTCTAGCCTAGGTATTTTTTAAATTCCATTCAACTCAATTCAGTTCAATTCCACCTTGAAATTATTTACTGAATCTTTCCCTATCCAGAACTGAATTAATGTATGTTAAGTAATACCAAGAACCTTACTACTTGGTTCCTTTAACTACTCATCTACTCTTCATTTAATGACATAAAAGTAATGGGTCCATCTAATTGACCATATAGGTCTCTCTCTGCCTCTCTCTGCCTCTGTCACTGCCTCTCTTCCTCTCTCTCTCTAAAACATATTATTGTATATTACATATTATATACACATACTTTTCTATTTATCTGCCTAAATATCTGTTAAAAACCAAGTCTATCTAAGTATCTTTCTATCCATTGAACTATTTTAGGAGAATTTTACAAAGAATCTTTAGAAGAGAGTTATGAAAACAAATTTTACCTATATAGCTCCTTACCCTACCTACAAACGCTTAGGCTTACACACTCATTCACTCACACCCACATGCACACTCACACACATTTTTTTTCTTATTTGAATCCGCCACCAACACACCACAGCTGCAGTGCCTCAGGGGCTTTAAACATCAATCAGCTTCACAGCTGGAGGCAGAGTGATCTACAGCAATAAAGCTTAAAGTGCTTCCTTTTTTGATATAATTTGATTCTTCCATTAGAACACACCTTCTTTCTTTCTTTCTTTTCCTTTTTTTTTTTTGTTTTTTTTTTTTGTTTGTTTGTTTTTAAGCTAAAGCAAATGTTCCTTGTCCATACCAGGGCAAATAAATAGTTACCTTAAAGAAGCAGAAGGTATTACTCACCAGATAGGATCCTGGGTAGAGAATATCGATCCAATACTCTTTACTTCTGAGTTTCTCACTTCTGTGTCCAGGAGATTTGCCTCTCTCTCCTACCTCCTCCTGGCTGCCAGTGACCTTGGTTCTGTCGGTCTGGGAGTGAATTCTGGTATCTATAATACAACAGATAATAGTGGCTTTACTGAATATGTTCTTGGGTTGCCAATCCTATAGAATTCAGTGAAATACAGAAAGGTGTTATGACAATCACTGCCCTGTTTTTCCCCTGAACCCAAAGTGCTTAAATTTCAAAGTTTCTCCACCAGGTAGAAAGCATTCCTTTGATCATCAGTTTTAAATGATCTTAAATGTGATTTATCGCTATCTTTACCATTGTTTCTCTGACAAGATCACCGTAATTGTTAATCATTAACTTTGTAGGTTTTTTTTTAATTTTATTTTATGAAGTCCTAGAAAGGGCAGAAAGTGATATGAATTCCACCCAACTTTGACAGTGATAGTTGCAAAGAATTGGCTGTTGTCAATAAGAATGTGCATTCAAAGATCAGTCGTGAGAGTGGGTCAGAATCCAGCTGTGCTACATGACCTTATGCTTTTGTTCCTATCTAAAAAGACTGATTAGAATATTTGGGTTTGTTTTGCTTTGCTTCCCCCCCCCCCAAAAGGATAAATTTTGGCAACAAAAATCCAGATTATTTTTAACAGAATGAGCCATCACGTCTCCAGTTGAAGCTTGTTAGCCGGGTCTGTCTGCCGCCACCACCCCTCTCCAGCTGCAGTACTTGCTGTTGGCTCCACAAAGTTTCTCTCCTTTTTTCTTACTTTATTTGAAGTTTGATCATCCCTTAGAAATTGTTAGGTTAATCTTTATTCATGCAGTTTATTTGATAGTTTGAAAGGATAAATTTATAAACCCAGTTTATACCAAACTTTACGATGATGGAATCTGAAACATCAACACTAAAGGATGTGCAGAAATCCTTAGCCCTATCCTCCTCCATCTCACCCCTTTATACAGGTGAGAAATATGAAGCTCAGAACGTTTAAATGGCCAAGAAAAGAGCGCACAGGTGATTATTTATCAAACTGAAATTTGGGCCCAAATTTTCTAAATCCCTGTTGCTATGGACTGACTTGCACACAACCCCTCCATTCAGAAGATAAAGCTCTAACCCTCTCTATGTAACTGTCCTTGGAAATAGGACCAAAATGGATATAGTTAAGTTTAATTAAGACCATAATGGTGGGACATAATCTGATAGGGCAGACGCTTTACATAAAGAGAAGAGGCACCAAATCTTTTTCTCTCTACCTTGTCAGAACATAGAGAGAAGATGGCCATCAGCAAGTCAGGAAGAGCACTCTCACCAGGAACCAACCCTACCAGCACCTTGCTCTTGGATTTTTGACCTATAGAATGGTGAGAAAAATAAATGTCTCTTGTTGAAATCTATGGTATATTGTTATGACAGCCCCAACTACGACATCTATCTTTCCATGTTTTTGTTTGTATTTTATGACTGCATGCTAAGCTCAAACATTTCATGAGAGATCCAATTCTACCATTAGACACTGAGTGGAAGGATTCCTGATAAAAAGTGTTTACAGGCTGAGCTCACCATCAGGAATCGTGCCTGCTGCCTGTGTCCAAGCCACAGCAGACAGGATCAAGAAAGGAGGAAACCTGGTTTTATTGTGTCCACTTTTTCTACCTTCCATCTTGCACAAATGGAGCTAGTTTTCATTTATTTTTATGACGTAAGTGTCCGCTCCTCGGTTTAGTTCTTCCATATTGGTGTGATGCCATCTCCTGGCTTTGTTTCCTTTTTCCTTACCCTCCTTTTCCATCTTCTCCTCCTCCTGCCTTTTCTCCTAGAGTACCGAATTAATTTCGAAAAAAAAATACCTCTATAATCTGTTATAGAAGTTTATTCATTTTTAAGTCAGACTCTGTCTCTGTGAGACAAAGACAATGGAGGGAGGGAGAGAGGGAGAGGGAGAGAGGGAGAAAGAGAGAGAAACAGAAAAAGGTTGGTGTCTCCACTTGGACCAGAGTGAAAAATTAGTTTTTCCCCAGGTGTTTGCTTTGCAGTAATTTTTAGGAAGGCCAAATTTTCTCATATTTGAAATTACATTTTAAAATATCTACTTAGAATTATAAGTAAGTAGTAGTTACCAGCTCACATATTTGCTTTCAAGTTTTTAATTCACTAAGATGTTTTAAGAAAAAAAAGAAATATATTGTACTCAATCTTCATAAAATTTTGCTTATGTGCCAATTTTCTGTTCTAACCCTTCCACTGACGTTTTCTCCTTAAAGAAG
Organism: Suricata suricatta; assembly: GCF_006229205.1. Classification (NCBI taxonomy): domain Eukaryota; kingdom Metazoa; phylum Chordata; class Mammalia; order Carnivora; family Herpestidae; genus Suricata; species Suricata suricatta. The sequence goes on from NC_043706.1 coordinate 84,738,647, forward strand.
GAAGTAAAACTCCTACAACGAACTCCTGTGGTTCCTCATGACTGAGTCCCTTCCTACCTTCCCAGCCTTGATGCTCAGGGATCCCTTACAAGTTGTCTTGCCTTTGACAAACTGGTTGATTTCTCATCTCACAAAATCACAGTGTGCATTTCTGTCATTTTGTCATTTCTTCCAAACCAAACTATCTTCTTTCTTCTCTGCCACTCAAATACATTCCACCTTTTCTTCAACTCTAAGTACCATATCTCATCTTTTTCCCCCAGTACTTCCACAAACAGTGATTCCTCCTTTCTTGCTACTTCTGTACCATTTAGTCTGTATTGGTCTGTATTTGCTACTTATATGCCAATCTGTCAGAGTATTTCTCTTCCATATATGTATGCCCTGGTCCCTTAGGAGCTGATGCTTTCTGGGGCACCTGGGTGGCTCAGTCAGTTGAGCATCAGGCTTCGGCTCAGGTCATGATCTCATGGTTTGTGGGTTCGAGCCCCGTATTGGGCTCTGTGCTGACAGCTAGCTCAGAGCCTGGAGCCTGCTTCAGATTCTGTCTCCCTCTCTCTCTGACCTTCTCCTGCTCATGCTGTCTCTCTCTGTCTCTCAAAAATAAATAAATAAAAAAACATTAAAAAGAGTCGATGCTTTCTAATACTCTACTGGAACACCTGACATGATGCCATGCACGTATCAGATGCTCCTTAGATTTGTTAATGGTGATAATGAACTAGTTCTGTAACTATTCTTACTGCCATCACTTGCTACCTAATGTGCGTGAAGCAATTATCATCAAGCAAGTGCTGAGCCAACTGCCTGACATCAGTTCCTGCATTTACTCTTCCCACAACCTCCTGAGGTAGGTCCCCTTTGCTGTTTCAAAAATAAAGAAAATGAGGCTAAGATGCCTTATCAGGAGGATTATTTCTTGACTAAATGGTGGGGATAGGGCCTGACACAGGTTTATGCTGTCTTCGTGGCAGATACTCCATAGACATTACATCACAAATCATCCTGTGACACGGTCTCATCTCCCAAATGAGAAAATCCAGCACCAAAAGGTGAAGTAGGTTGGCCAAGGTCAGACAAGGTTTCAGACATCAGATTCCTCATCTTTAAGGATAATTTTCTTCATCACCTGCTTTGAGGTTTTGGAAAGAAAAATACTATATTGCAATGTAACCTGTTTTCTTTACCAAACGTAAAGTATATTCTCCCTGTAACTAAGAACCACCACATGCAGACTGAAGAAGTAGTTTATTTGTATTTAAGAAAAAAAACTACTTTAACCAATTAATGGATATCATTCAAACATGATCTGTGTATTAGAAAAATAAACCTCTTGCAGTTGGGGACCATCTCACGATAACTGATTTTAGGTTGTTAATATGAGGAAAACCCCGATCCAAATGGTTGGTTCAAGGTATGGCCCAGAGCCTCTGAGCACAGAGCACTTGGCAGAGAGCATGCCTGGAGTCTTCCAGGCAGAGGGATAGGTCTCTTCAGAGAAATACTATATTTTAAAGGAAAGATTTTTCCCTCTCTTCACAGCATTTTCAAATCTTGGCACTAAAGAGGGGGAAAAAAGGTATGCCTTTGCTTTGAAATACTGGCTTTTTCTGAAAAGACCACCCTCTCCCCAAGCCTTGGAAACTTCAAACAGTCTGACCGAGAAGTCAGAACTCCTCTGGTTGAAGAAGCTGTTATCTTGAAAGCTGCTACAGGCTATAAGCTCTTAGAGGGTCCGGGAGCTCAGAGTCTGTTTGTATTCATTTTTAATAAGCTAAATGAAAAATGGAAGAGAATTCCAAGTGTGTGTATAAATGCATACATATGTGTGTATCCATATATGCATACATTCTTGCGTTTTAACATTATAAATATATCAAATTTAGTTAAATATGCACCTTATGAACTAAAGAATTTTTTTAAAAAGAAATAAACTTCAAAAGGAGATGTAAATTTATTTGAAAAATTGTGATTAGGCTTTTTACTAAATATATTCTTGTAGTAAATTTCCTGTGAAATTTTAATTGAATTTCATACTTTTTGTCTTATTTTTATCTACCTCACATTTCACTACTCTGTAAGAAGTTGACACAATTTCCATGTTTCTCTTACCTGATATTAGAGTTTAAATAGATTTTAAATGCATGGATTAAAGGGCAAAATCCAAAGTCATGGACTAGGGTGAATATTAATTTTAATGCAGCAGCTCTACTTTTGGCACTCCTGCCCTGTGGATACTTCCTGTGTCTCCTTGGTGCATCTAATTGTTGGTCTTGCTTTCTACATAGGAAAAGTCCCAAATTATGCATATACACACACATGTACCTAATTATCCTATAAATGCATTCAGAGAGGAAAATAATGACCAGGGCATTGAATTAGAGCCCAGGGGGTTTTGGTTTTCTGCAGTTCCCATAACTATACCTCTCTAGGAGTTCCAAAGTCTTGAACAGGAGCATAATGTATCTTTGGGCTACCCAGACACTTTTTGGACCCCACTTTATATCCCTTCTATCCACTTTCTACTAGAACTATGGCCTTAGCAACCAGTTTCACACAGGCGTAACCAGAAACACCTGGCCTCAGTAGCACTTCCTTACTTTTTGACCTAGGATTTCTTTAATGACTTGTGGGATGCCTGTGTGAACCATCCAGGCCATTCTGACACAGCACAAAGAAGTATGAGGAGCCAGCTATCCATTGAATTGACCAGGGACCAATGACAGATATGATACAATAGATAAATACATCCTTCAGATGAACAGATCAGAGCTGTATCTTTTATACTTAAGAGACTCTCCAGCAAAAAAGGAGCCCCATTTTGGAATCCCTCAGTAGTGACTGACGTAATAGCCTACCTCTAGATTGACTTTACTCCTTCTGAGTGTCACATTATGCCTTGTTCTCAGCTGTGGATGATTTTGCTCCTCCCATCCGATTATCAGGGTATTTGTATATGTCAGGAGACCTTTTTGGTTGTTAGAGTAGAGGCTGTTGACATCCAGTGGGTAGAAGAGAGGGCTGCTACTAAATATCTTACAACATATACAACAGCTCCTACAAAAAAGAATTACCTGGATCCACATAACTTCCCTATTTTTTAGGGGAATCCAGACCAAGACAGAGATTACTGGGTTGTAGCTACATTATCAATATTTACTACAAAGCATTTTTGATTAAAAATATGTGTGTGTGCACATGCACATGTATGTATATTAGCTGTCAGCTTTCTTAGACTGACAAAACATATTCCATTGCCCTTTCAATTTGATGCAAAAAGGTTTGGGGGTGGGAGGGACTTGGAGGAAGAGCTAAATTAAAATCTAATGATACTTAAAAACTTAATAAAAATCTAATGACACTTCAAAAAAGGAGGCTGAAAATCAGCAATTTAAGTTCAACCTGAATAAGTTTTGCCGTAAACTGGTCTGGACAGTGATGAAGCCAGAGTTTACACAAAGCTTTCTGTGAATCAAGGCTCTACTTTTTCTAAATGGTGAATCCAATGTTAGTTTTTGAGGGGAATGGTAATTGCTCCCCACCACCCCAAACTGTGATTCTTTGGAGACAGGGTTTTGTTTCATCTGTGAATTTCTCGGAACTTTTGGTTTGTCTCTGTCTAACACATGTTCAATTAGTTACTGAATTTGTGGCAGAACCAAGGTTATGCCCTGGTCCCTTGATTCTTAAGGCACTTCTATTCCCAAGGAATATGGATGGCCTGGGATGTTTAACACAGATGACCAATTAAGGAAGACAATCACTCGGTAGCCATTAAAAAATTTTTTTTAATGTATTATTTATTTTTGAGAGAGAGAGACACACACACACACACACTGAATGAGCAGGGGAGGGTCAAAGAGAGAGGGAGACACAGTATCTGAAGACAGGCTCCAGGCTCTGAGCTAGATATCAACACAGAGCCTGATGCAGGGCTCGAACCCACAAACCGTGAGATCATGACTTGAGCCGAAGCTGGATGCTCAACCGACTGAGCCACCCAGGCACCCCACAGTAGCCATTTTAAAGTAGCATTCTTTGTCATCTCTAGGATACATTTCCTATTTTTCTATCACTTTTAGATGTTTGGAAAGTTCATTTTGATCATTTTTATGTTCACATATTGTTATCAGGTCTGTGTTGTTTCCTATACCTTTTTTTAAATGTATATTTTTGAAAGAGAGAGACAGTGTGAGCAGGAAAGGGGCAGAGAGGGAGACACAGAATTGGAATCAGGCTACAAGGCTCTGAGCTGTCAGCACAGATCTTGCCCGAAGTGTGGCTCAAGCTCAAGAGCTATGAGATCATGACCTGAGCCAAAGTCTGACACCCAACTGACTGAGCCACCCAGGCACACCTTGTTTCCCACACCTTAAGTATCTCCAAAAGCACTAAGTTTCTATTTCTCAGGATGCAAGACAAGAAAATCACCGCTCATTAGGTATTTGGTTTGTTTCAGATATGGGTTAAACCTCTGAATTTTTTTAACCCCTCTTCATCTACAAAATTGGCTAAAGGAGAAAACATTTTCAAAAGTATACTGATCTTTCAAATATACTCTGAACAGCAAGCTTTTCCCCTCATCATTCAATTACATCTTAAAAGTTTAGTAAAATTAAGGAAAGAGAACTCTTCTCATTTTTTTGTGGTTGTTAAACTTGATTTGAAATTTGAGACCGTGTATAATTCAACTAAACCGAGTCCCTCATTTCAAGAATCAGAGCATTTAACTTCTCTATGGGCAGACCTAGAAGGGCCTGCTGCCTTGATCATTGTAGATTGTGCGGTTTCCTCTGAGCAGATCTTCTTTAATTACAGAGCAGCGATAATGCTATCTCACAGTTCTGCCTGGGTCTTCTAAGGAGCCAGTCATGGCATTAGTATCAGAAACAGCACTCAAGTGGAAGAGGAAAACAAGAACACAGGCGAATGAGCAAATTAGACTTTTTCATGCTTACAAGGCACCTTCTCAAAAACGAGAAATGATATGTAACCTCGAATGAACTTCTGACTTGAGTTCTGCTCTCTGACCTCTGGCCTGGAACCTCTCGGCCCTCTCCTCTCCAGGAAGGGACCATAATATAGTATTCGTTCTCCTAAAACACCAGCAGCAGATGTTTAAAGGATCCATGTTTTGAAAGCATCCTGAGGACAAAAAAGAAAAAATGGCTCAGAAACATGTAATAGTTATATTAATTCACCTTTATAATGAATCATTAAAAGTGAACCCAGAGCAAACTACCTGTTGTGGATTCTTGCTTCAGGCTTTCTCTGTGCTCCCCGCCCTGAACCTGAAACTTTGCAGGTTGTGATTGTGGATCCAGTTCTAAGGTTCATTAAGCACACTCCCTGCTGCATATGCTTTCTGATGTGCTATGATGCTGAATGAGATTCTCATATTTATGCAAAATATTAACAGAACTTTTTTTAGTAAAGACGTGCTTTATTAATCTTAATAAATCTTAGTTTGTCGGATCCTTTCTGACTGCTTCTCAAGTAAAATGGGGCTTGACTGTGCAGTAACAGTGTTTATGTCATGCTTGAATTGTTTAAGGTTAGGCTTTGAGTAGTTTTATTGCTTTTGTTTATATAGGTAAACCCAATCTGCACATTTGAAATGATTGATGAACTGCAGCCCCACTTGGAGTGTTTGTCATCACTCATGTGCTGAAGTGACATTTCTTTATGTATTTTGGCATAAACACATGCAACCACTGGCAAAGCATTTGACCCTAGAGTCTGACTATTTGTCATTCTAATCTTTTTTTGCCCAAAGTCAGGCAAGTTACTGTATATTCTATCTTCACACACGTTGCTAATTATTCAACAGACAGTAAAATAGTCTTGGGGCCGGGATTGCATAAATTGCTGAATGAGCGGTCTTCATTTCTCCAGCCGGGCAGCTATGTACTATGCAGAAAAATAAATAAAGTCGAGATGCATGTAAATGTCAAGGAAGACAGCCGTATTGAACTACAATAGCTTTTCAGGAAATTCTGCAGCTTCTATCAATGGAAATAACTAAAAAAAGAGAGTGGGAAATGCTATGAGTGTGGAGTTTAGCAAATCGAATGTAGGCAAAGATTAAGCAAAATTCATTGAACATGACTGCCTTGGAATATAATTTCCTATAATGGGTCTTCTTTGAAAAGCAAGTAACCAATAATTCATATCATGTGGACAGAGATAAATGAAAGGCTTCCTAACCTCCAGGCTCAGAGTTCAAACTCTGTGTTGTGTTGTTTGAAAACTTGTGATTATTTATTGGTGGAAATGTCAGAAAAATAATTAAACTGTGAAGTAATTTTCTAAGGAAAGCAATCACACCTCATTGGGAGAACTTTGCCATGATCACATTCCTGTAATTCTGAATGAGCAGCAACAGAGGGGAGGAGTGAAGGTGGAGAGGAGGGAACAAATTTCAAAATGCTTTAAGAGAAAACAAAATAAGTGACATCATTATTACCTGGTTCATAGAGCATAGTGAAAGGGCAAATAGGTAACGTTTCATAGAAAAATAAGAATTAACAATTCTAGATAGAATACAAGACTTGGTTCTTAGGATATATATATAATGAGAAATAAGATAGCTTGCCCTCTTTTTAGGATACAAAAACAGTTTAGTTACCATGAACCAATTTGAAGCTAACTATTCAACTCTGGATAGTTGACAATGAGGAGACTCTGTGTTGAGCAGAGAGATTTCAAGTCCTTGTCCATAGTTGACGCCACTCACTAGGGTGATTTTCCAGGGGAAGTTTCCATCCTCTCTCTTTGGTAATCAAGAGAACTTGCTGGTTCTCATAAAATGGATTTTCCTTAGTTCACTCATGTCTGAAGAATAAGCCTTTAGGTAAAATGAGAAAAGGTTAAAGAACAGCATTAGAAGATAGTAGCCACTGAGTCAGTGACAAAAATGGACATTGAGCTCACCACAAATCCTCACAAGTATTAAAGTACAAAATGTACCATTTTTATGTTAACTTGATTTGAATGTTACAATTCAGGCAGGTAGTATAGGAATCCCTTTTTTGTTTTACTTTTTCTTTTGTTATCAGGTTGGCTTTTAATTTTGCTTTCTTAACTATAGTTTGCTATATTATTGTTCAAACTATTTGCTGCCTTCCTCTGAGGTGAATTTTACTTCCCTATGACTTTAGATTTATTGTGTAACTGTCAGCACCCCTGCCAGCACAAAGATTATGCATTAGGAATGGCCATGTGATTTCCCTTGGCCAATGAAATGTGCACAGAGGAGCCTGTGAGACATCAATATGGAAGTTTGGAAAATCATTCTGTATTTCCACCACACTCCTGTCCCTCTGCTAAAAGTCTGGAAATATTTCTGAAAGGGGTCACTTCACCTGCCTGGGTCCCAGAACAAGAAGAGGAACAGAGCTGCACTGGTTCAGGAAGGACATGGAACATGAATGTAAAAGATACCCTGGCAGCATGTTACTAAGATTTGGGGGTTGTTCTTTAATACTAGATGTTATCCTAAGGATTTGGCAATCTTCTGTAAATCAGAAAAATGTATAAAAATGTTCCCTGGGGATTCCTCATGATTCTTCTTACATTCATTAAATCCGGTTCAAAAATTAATCATTAAACATCTAACATTCTGCAAGGTGGTGTGTACCAATAAAAGCATGACCTTCATAGCTCTTACATTTTAGTCACTATTTAAGGAAATATTTCTCTTGTTCCCTTACTCTTAAAGACATAGGCACCAAAATGATGCACACATTTACACCTATATGTGAACTACAATTATAAATCTGATTTTCAGAAGCCAGTTCACATTTCTGCCTTCGTATTACCATACATTAGATATATCTTCAGAGATAACTGGCATTATGGTTGTTGCTAAACTTCATGCTGAACATTTCCACATCTTACCCTTCATAGCCCTATTACTGCCTTGTGAGGTAGATGTCAGAGTCCAGACATTACAAATGAGCCTTGCTTAAAGACTCAGGACTTAGAAGCAGTGAGTAGGAAATCCATTCTAGATCCTCTGGCCTTGGCCTACTCTCTTTCCTCTGTGCCACCTGGCATGGAACAAGAGTGTTTCACAGTGATGGTGGCCTGGGAGCTGTGAGGGACTGGACTCTATGATCACTGGGCTGTAGTCTTTTTTCAGACACTCTGAGGCTGTGTCCCCATGATCCTCTTTAACATTTTGTTCACTCAAAATCACCTCGGTTGGACAATGCATTTCAATGAATTTCTTCGTGGCTTATTTTGATGGACATGGAACACAGGGAGAATTTGCAGCTCTCCTTTCTTTCCATTTCCTTCTTCCTCCTAAGGATAATAGATCTAATGCCATGAGCAACGGTATCTGAGGACTATCAGCATAAGGAGCTATGTTTCCATTTCTTATTTCTTGTTAAAATCCTACTGCATATGCAGCAACGTATTCTTGGCTTGGCCTCGTTTCTTTTAAACCTCAGGTTTATAACTTGTGTTAATTTGCATGGTTGCATTGAAATAATGAGGACAATAATTAAAGTCCAAAGCATTATGAATCATAGGATTCTCTTCAATATAACAAATGCATTCAAGAGTAACAAGGGAGAGCATAGACCAAAGAATGCAGTTATAGCACACTTCATGTGACCATGGACTGAAAGTGGATACACCAGTGTGTTTGGTATGAAAGAAAGCACCAGAATACTCTTTGTGTTTGGAGCTCCCACAGCATAGAAATTTTAGCAATAATAATATTGTATGTAGTATAGAATCAAGTCTAAAATTTCATGAAAAAACAATGAATACAGTTTCATCCCTTTGTCACTGTAACCTGGGCATCCCCCCAAAATACGAAGTCTGGTGTCAAAGACTACTGCAATCTATCCTCCTTAATTTAATTTTTTAAAGTTCATTTATTTTGAGAAAGAAAAGAGCTCATGTGAATGGGGGAGGAGCAGAGAGAGAAGGAAAAGAGAATTGATGCTGGGCTTGAACCCATGAACTGTGAGATCAAAACTTGAATAGAAATCAACAGTCCAACGCCCAGTGAGCCACCCACATGCCCCAAGCCATCCTCTTTAAGATGACCAAGTTCCTTTAGCTTTGTCTCTTATTCTTATCATTTCTTATGCTCCTTATTTTATTGATTTTAAACTACGATCATGTTATCTGTGTTATCTACACCTTTCTGTGTACTTACAACGTGTAACCTGTAATCTGACCCTTGGAATATTATTGAAAAACAAAGTGACTTTGATATGAGGGTACATACATGAGTGTGTACAACAAATTTGAATGCAACTTAAGTTACCTAGGCTTATTCACTGAGTAGATGTGACAAATGTAAGTACTTGAATAAACATGTTTATATTACAACACACTGATGTGCGCACATTCATGCATTCATTCATTTAACAAAAATATGTTTAGTGTCTGAGTTATGATAAGCCCACTTTCAGGAGTTGTAGACAAAGGACTGAATAAAACATAAGCTGATATCCTAATGGGGAAATGTGACAACAAACAATAGAGAAGAAAGGTATTTAAATATGTTTAAAAATAGCAGTTGATAGTTACTAAAAAAATTTAAAGAGTAAGGGGATAAAAGATACAGATGTCATTTTAAGCACTGTGGTCAGGGAAAGCATTTCCCAGGATGCAGTTCTGAGCAGAGACTTGTAATGAGGATAAGGGTAACTATTACAGATTAAAGTGTTCATTGATGACTTGTCTAATGGCTCTTATCTGAGGACTTAACCATTTTTTCTCTTCTCCTTTTACTTCTCCCCAGCCTATCTTTATTTTCCCAATTATGTTGTTATATTTAATTTTTTACATTTATTTATTTTTAGAGACAGCGCAAGTGGGGGAGGGGCAGAGAGCGAGGGAGACACAGAATGTGAAGCAGGCTCCAGGCCCTGAGCTGTCAGCACAGAGCATGATGTGGGGCTCAAACTCACAAACTGTGAGACCATGACTTGAGCTGAAGTCGGATGCCCAACCCACCCAGGCTTCCCTATATTGTTATATTTAAAATGCTAACCTTTACTTTCTTGCATTTTCATTACTAACATAAAATCCTTCAGAAAATGATAGCTTCTCTTCAAAAATTAGAAATACGTTATACCCTGTCATTTATACTGGGAATTCTCCAGATAATCTCTCAGAACTAATAATTTTTTTATCAGCAGAGAGTTTTTAAAAAATATTTTCCCTTGAATTAAAAGACATTTCATTTTTCTATATAGAGATGATTTATCAGCCAGCTTCTCCTCCAAATTACTAAGCCAATTCAGGGGAGATGAAAGAATTTATTCTTTAAGGTAAACATAGAGAGAAAAATCAGAAAGAAATTGACAGCCTAGTGAGACAAAAAGACATATTCATTAAAGAAAACCTTTTTAAGAAAAACTTGGAACATTACCTCTTTGAAAAATTACTTCTCTGTCACAGCTGTGTGGCTACACACACACCTAAGGCTACCTGCAGGTAGGGCGGACAGCTCTCTATAGCCATGGTACACAAAGCCACCTTGAAGTCCACGTTTCTTTTCATCCTAAAGCTGAAGCACGAAAGAGGTGGGGAGATTCCCTGTGAAGAGCTGGGAGGCAGTGACAATGTGTCCTGGCTTTGCACTTGGACTGGGTGAGCTTGGGCACATTACTTGACCCAGGGACTTGATTTTCTTCAAGTGTCAATGGAGATAATAATGCTTACTGCGTAGAGTTTTCTGAGGATTACCTGAGATAATGTACATACAACACACACCCTGGGGCCTGGGACGTGGTTTGCACTCAGTCATTATGAGGTCTAATTATTACTATCGCCTGATTTTCCCTTCCCTCTGTATTCATTTATTGATGCATGTCCAAGTATGGATGAGAGACATACTTGAAAGAGGTGAAAAATTGGAGATGAGTGACAGACACCATGTAGTAATCATCTGTCATCCTCAAAACTTTGAAATGCTAAGCTCTGGTCACCATGAAGTTCTGAGCCTTGCCAATGATAGCAATTCTATAAATGCTCAAGTAAAGTGGAAGAGCACATGTACCTGGATAAAGGCGAACCACGCCAGATTGCTTTACCACCGGAACATATGCTGTCATGAGCACAGAAGAAGATTACGATGAAACCATCATAGTTTAGATCTCATCAAGAAGAGCTTCTAGAAGTTAGCAATCCGTGTGTATTGCAGTTTTTGAAAGTCAGAGGAAGGAGCCAGGCTTGCAGCTATGGTCCACTAGCCTTGACAGAGACTTAGCCTAGGAGGGATTTGCCCTCTGCTTTTGAAAGGAATTCAGACAGACACTTTGGATTTTATTTTGTGTCTTCTAAAACATGATGAAAGGGGTACCTGGGTGGCTCAGTCAGTTAGGTATCTGACTTCGGCTCAGGTCATAATCTCACAGTCAGTGAGTTTGAGCCCTGCATCAGGCTCTGTGCTGTTAGCTCAGAGCCTGGAGCCTGCTTCGAATTCTGTGTCTCCCTCACTCTCTGCCCTTCCCCCACTCATGCTCTATCTCTCACTGTCTCAAAAATGAATAAAAATTTAAAAATTTTTAAATTAAAAAAATAATAAAACATGAAAAACTAAGAATTTAGTAAAATCATTCTCTTTATTTGTAAAATTTTGTTGTCATTCTCTCCCACTTCAATGTAAGACTTATGAAGGCAGTGTCACTATCTGCATATGCTCAGAGCCTAAAACAGTACCATCACCTAGTGGGACATTCAATAAAAAAATTTAATTTGGGATGAATAAAAGATAAATACATGAATGATTGCATGAACGGATGAATCAAATATTACCCAGATGAGGAAATGTCTTTTTTATTCCCCTTCACATCTAGGACTGTGCCTGGAACCAAATGAAACTTTGATCCATGAATAAATATTTAAGATCTTGAACTCAGACATACCCTTGACTGAAGAATCATCCTCTTTTCTTTAGGAAAATTGACCTTTTCAACCAAGAATATAGCTTCAAGAAGACATAAACAGGGCCCTGAAACCCAGAAAGACATTCTACATTGCTCTCACATTCAGCATATGTACTTTGAGATACTCTTGAAAAAACTCAGAAGGTTCTTTTTCAACAGTCCTGGAAGATGAGTATCTGCTCAAATACATACTATAAAAAGAAGCTCATCACTGTTAGAGCCAGCCCATGAAATGATTGGAAAGCTATAATTGTTAGAACTTTCCTCCTTCTATGGGGTTGAAACCTGCCTCCTAACAAGTACCTAATGGTTTTTGTTGTTCCTACAAGAAGAAAATCAACTTTATTATCTCTGAAATATGGAATATAAGATTTTTTTCACCTCTAGTGTTTCTGTTGTCTCTTATTCAGAGAAAGCATGTTGGATGATTCATGTTCTGCATAGTAACACATAATGTATGTGGCCATATTTAATAATGTAGGAAAGAAGAAGAGAAAAAAATAGGAAAACTGTCACATTTCAATCTATTATTTCAAGTGCATTTCACTATAATTCTCTGAAGAGGCTATTATTAGATCATTTTTAAAGATTAGGAAACTGAGGCACAAAGAAATTAAATACTGTTAAAAGTCAAGTTAGAGTTTGAGCCCAGAAATAGCTGACTTGGAAAATGTCTGTTTTGTCCTGTCCAGGTAAAATGTGGTATGTTGCTGTAGATTTGGAATCAAAACAATTTACTTTCTCTGAATGAAAGTAAGCTTATATTCCCCAATGGTAAGGGGTTTGTTTCAAAACCAACCAGCCCCATTAGCTTGTACCTTGGGCATGGAAGATTTCAATGTGGTATAAAGTATCACTAACAGGAACAGGATACCTGAGAAATGGTAGAAACCTGTGTATAACAAGGCAAGAATTGCTTGGCAAGCTCTCTTAATTGAGTCTTAACAGTTCTCTAAGAACCTGGGAAGTACAGGACATTCAGACAGACAAGTCCACTCCCAAGGACACTGAATCAGGACAAACACATCAGATAGCTGCCACAGTCCTCAGCAAACAGAGCCTGAAGTCTGAAAACTCAACATGAGTAAGGTGGGTACTCATAAGCATTTCATGATCTATTTCCCTATTATGTATAAACTTGTATACTTTCAAAATAGTTTTAAGTGTTTTACCATGAAAAACATAGATGTAAGAATACCATTAAAATACAGATAAAAGCAACAGATAACACGGGAGGGAACATAATAATATCCAAAACAATGAGTAACAGTTAGGCTCTGTGATTATGTACTATATTTAGCCTGAGCTTCCTGGCAGCCAAGACAGAATTAGTGAACAAGAAGTAACCAATGTGATTTTTGAGGCTAGCACAGAGGCTGTTGTCATATGCCTTTTCCTTATTTCCTGATACACACGAGAGGAGAAGCGACAGTGTTTTAAGTGTAGGTTGCTCTGAAGGAAGCTGGAAAGGGCAGACTGGACTCCCACAGATCATTTACAAAAGTTGATAGACAGATAGTACCTGTCTGTGAATAATACTTCTGTAAATGACCTAATATGAATTTATTATTCAGTGAATTAATCAACAAGTATTTATTGAACTCAGCTAAGTGCCAGGCACAATTCTTCTCTCTTTACAGCACACAGTCAATAGAAAGAGTGCTTGATTATCTCCCAAATGGTGGGTATAAATCAGGGCTTTTCAAACTATTTTCATTAGAGAATCTCTTCTGAAATATGCACTGCACATGAGCATACCCAGAAACCCAGCAGTGATACAGGAGTGAGGGAGACAGAGGGTTCTGCTCTCCGGGAGTCTGCAGTCTAGTGGTATTTTCATACTCACATCATGGAAATCAATACACAGAAATGATTCAGTGCTTAGGCTCTGAGGTCAGAGGACTTAAGCTCAAATTTTGAGTCTCTCTCTTACCAAAATGTGTGCCATTGACCATCAAACGAAACTGTTCTATCCCTTAGTTCTTGTTAGGTAAAATCAGGAAGATTATTCATATGGCTACTGTAAGGATTAACTATGACAACGAGCAATGCTTGGCACAAAGTAAGTACTTAATACAAGCTGGCCAGAACTATGTTACAGATAAAGAAACTGAAGTCCAGGAAGACAGAATGATTGTCTAAAGTCACACAGCTAGCAAATGGTAGAACTTAGATTCCTATCCAAACTGCATGACACAAAATTCTTTATTCTTCATCAGTATGCAGTGAAAGACAAGGTTATGAAAAGTCTGGGCCAGATCTTAAAGTCTCTGGAATGACAGGCTTCAAGAAAACAAAAATAATAAATTGAATGGAGCAATAAGGAGACATCGAAGGTTGGTGGTAGATGGGGGGGCGTCCTAACAGTGAAGAAGCCGAAATGTTGTACAGTGACTGTTTTTCTGGCAATATAAAGAATTATTGAAAGGACAGTGAACAGAGGTTTAAACTTTATTTGGATTTGTATTTTAGCTTATAATGAAAATGGAAAAAGCTTGCTGCCATAGCTCAAAAAAGGTCCTAGTCATTGACAGTTTGATTTCAAGGGACAGAGCCAATGAGAAGGAAGTTGGTTTAACACCTACCACTCTCTAAGGTGGGACCATCTCTGGAGATAGGAGAGCAGAGGCTACCCAGGCTGTCCAAAAGAGGCCAGGTCAGCATAGTGTAGAGTGTGGGACGGACTTGGGCCCTCGTGGTTTGCAACCACATAGGCATCCATTTCTTACCTTTCTTGGGTTCTACTTCTCTCATCTATAAAATACAGATAATAAAAGTACCTACTTCAGAGGGTTGCATAGTTAAAATATGAAATGTGCTTAGAACAGTGCCTGTCACATACTATGTGCTCTATTAATCCCATCTCTTATTATTACTAAAATTATATTTATAACATTGGGAAAGTTACCTGAGCTCTTTGAAACTTCATTTTCTACTTGTCCGAATGGGGACCACGCTGTAATTATTCAGTTCTGCTAACTTTTGTGTCCCCACATTTTAAAGTTATATAGTCAAAATGAATTGCATATTTGACTTGTGTACATTATGTGTAGTTTTTTTCTTAAAAAAAGAAAACAGTCATTAATGGCTAAAGAAACTACACATACCCCAAAGTCTACCACACTGGAAATGTCAGCTTCTGTCTTTTAGTTTCTTTACTTATTTTGGTTTCAGAATCTCATGCTTGCTTTCCAATGATATATGGGTATTTACATACATCGTGATTTACCTTTCTTTGAAGTCAAGTACTCATTTGTTGTGTCTGTCTTTTCAGAATTAGATTAACATATACTCTTCTCCGTAAGAATAATGTATTTCAGAGCATTACTTTTGAGAATCTGTACTTGGCCACTTCATGAAGCAGGTTAGCAGCACAGAGGTTAAAATCCTGGGCTTCTAAATTACATAGAACTTCAACATCTTCTTGTATACGATGGTAATAATGAGATCAACCTTACAGGCTATTTGAAAACAAATAAGTGATAATGTTAAACACTTACCACAGTACCTGGCCTATAGCAAGCCCTTAACAAATGATAGCTCTTAGTGTTTTTGTGACAACAATCAGGAGTTCTCTACTGTCTAACTATGACCGATAAAATTATGAGCATAAGAATTCTTATGTAAAATATACATTTCATAAAAACTCACAGATTATCTAATATACCATGTTTTAAAAGATCTCAAAAGATTCTTAATTTCAGTGCATAAGTTTCCATATTCTAAGGTCAGGGATACCTCTGTTCCCAAAATACACAATTTAAAAATATTAAAGACTCATGTTAATAAAATATAAATTAAATACATCCAAAAAATGAAATGCATATTAGCTGCTCTATCTAAATAATGAAACTTACTGCAAAATGTCAAGGTCCAAAATACCTTCTATTAACACAATTGCACAAACTTTGAAAAGTACTTAAAAAGACTAAGAAGCAATTCTGTTCAATCCCAAGTGTTATTTCTGAAATGGAGATTCATGCAGCAACCTAGTTTATAGTATAAAACAGGTAAGCCCTATAGCATGATACACTACAGCTCGAGTTTCCCAGTTCCTATAAGAATCCAGGGAAAATCTATACATTTAATATGCACATCAAGTGTGAGATTCATCCGGATTGTACAACTGAAATGTGAAAAGAGGTCACAGCCATGAGTCATCACTCTTGGAGGGAGGAGCAAGAGCCCACCCATTTAAAATTTCACAGAATGTTTTCTTTGATCTATCTGTCAAACTGTAGTTAGTAAGACAATGAACAGGTCAATATAAGAAAACCCATAGGCTTCCTCCATTAAGTAAAGATACTTCAGAGAATCAATAAATAATAGTAATAATTATAGCCAACATTATTAAATACTTACTATGTTTATTAAACACTTCTCAGGTATAATTGGTCAGGAAGCCTTTCTGTTCTCTGCCCACAGCATAGCTTTTGGTACATAAGAGATATTCTATTAATATTTTTTCAGTGAAAATAAAAATTTTATCCACATGAAAATGACAGGAAAGACTGTTACCTTTCTTTAGTATTTCTGCAATACTGCCATACTTATAATTTACTTTTAACCATCTTCCAACCTTCCTTTTTTCTCCTTTTCTTTCTTTCTTTTTCTTTCTTTCTTTCTTTCTTTCTTTCTTTCTTTCTTTCTTTCTTTCGTTCTTTCGTTCCTTCCTTCCTTCGTTCCTTCCTTCCTTCCTTCCTTCCTTCTTTCTTTCTTTCTTTCACTTAAGGCTTAGGTAGGAAATTATTTTGCTCAAACAATTATAAACAAACAAACCACTTGATTTTTGAAATGGTACTCAAATTCAAAATTTTTTATATTCAAATTTATTTTTTTAATCTTAAAAATGTTCTCCCGGGATATGAATATATTCTCAAAATGTCATCCTTATATAGGCCATTAAAATATCCACTTTTTATTAACTTTAATTATTGTTGAGATTTCTGGGGGTCATTTTCATTTCTTTTGTAAATGTAAGTAGAGCATTGTATTTTCTTTCCCTTTCATCTCTTAGAGCTCCCTAGATCCCTACAGTTTTTCAAAAATAACTGTAAATGATGCAGTTAGCATGCTTGCCAGCTTCTTTCATCCCACAGATAGAAGGTATATCATCTGGACCTGCTGATTTGTAGATGTGCCGACTTTCCAAGGACTCACTTAGCCTGCTTTTGGAGATAGCTATTTTTACAAGTTCTTCATTACTTCCTGATTGCCCAATATTTTTCTTTTTTTATTCTTTCCAAAGACCAATTTATTAGATAAGTTCAAGGCTTCAGACATGTTAAAGTTATCATTAATTTCAAGATGCTCCACATTTATGAGTCCATTGGTCACAGCATTAGACTGTGTCCCTACTGTGTTCAGAGCACTGTATTTACCAAAGCTAAGAGCAGCTTGAAGCTTTTCTCCCTGAGAGAGCTTCTTCTTGTTACAATTTCTTTGTTACTCTGTTTCGTGTTATCTTCCGCTATAGCTTTGGTAACTCACACAACATGTTGGTTTGTATTCATGATCTTCTTCTCAATTTACAATACAGATTACATGCTCCCTTAAACAACTCCAAAGAGTGTTACAAGAAAGCACACTCAATGTCTACATACTTAGGTTCTGCTTCGTTTATGGAGTTTTTTTGAAGTTACTTTGTGTCACATGTTCATTTGTTGTTGTGGCTTAATATTTTCCAAAATCTGATTCACTGAGACTTTTTAACTTAGTCAGCTAATGTGTATATCCTGATTGAAATAGAACACAAGCAGTGGAGTTTGAGGGGCAGGTTTGTCATTATTATTATCCTAGATTCACCATGATGATATTTATTAGAGTAATAATATAGCTGACTTTAGTTCTGTTAATGGATGATTTTATTTTAAATATGGTTTATAATTTTTTTGGTGTTTATTTTTAGGGGGAGGAATGACAGAGAGCAAGCAGGGGAGGGGCAGAGGTGGGGGGACACAGAAACCAAAGCAGGCTCCAGGCTCTACGCTGACAACTTAGAGCCTGACATGGGTCTCCAACTCATGAACTGTGAGATCATGACCTGAGCCGAGATCAAGCGTCAGACGCTTAACTGACTGAGCCACCCAGGCGCCCCTAATGGATGATTTCTGAAGTATGTGTTAGGACTACTAATAGCTTAACACTCTGTAGGAATTCTGCCCTCACATTGTGACACTTGGAAATCATAGTTAACTACAGAAACTGGCATTCAGACACACACTACATCACATTTTTACACAATAAAATGGAAGCAGCAGGCAACTGTCCGTCTCTTGGGGTGTGCTGATAACCCTATTTACAAGGCGTACGACTGCCTTTAATTAATCCTTGAGTTTCTGTGGCAACTTTCTGACTGTACTTTGGAATATATGAAGAAAATACACGAGTAAGACATTTTGTTCACCTTGTTTTTGTTAAAATGTCAAGCGCCTTAGTTTTCCACACCCACTGATTTAATTATATCCCTGTATAAAATTATTCCATCATTAGGCAAAACATTTTTATTTAATTATTTTAAATGTTTTTAATTTATTTTTGAGATACAGAGAGGCACAGTGTGAGCAGGGGAGGGCCAGAGAGAGAGGGAGACACAGAATCTGAAGCAGGCTCCAGGCTCTGAGTTATCAGCACAGAGCCCAAGGCGGGGCTTGAACCTATGAACTGTGAGATCATGACCTGAGCCGAAGTCGGAGCTTAACCGACTGAGCCACCCAGGCACCCCTAGGCAAAACATTTTTGACCCTTCAAATATTGGAGGAGCACTGGGCCAAACAAACTGAAATAGATGGTTCTTAGGACTTAGAAACAAAAAAAAAAAGTTGTTTTTAAATTATTTTTTAATGTTTTATTTATTTTTGAGAGAGAAAGATACTGAATGTGAGCGGGGGAGGAGCACACCAGACTCGATGCTGGGCTCCGCGGGCTCTGCGCTGGAACTCCCGAAACGTGGGCTCATGACCTGAGCGGAAATCAAGAGTCTGACGCTTATCCGACTGGGCCCCGCACGTCTCCAGAACAGTTGGGGGCTTAGCTTATCTGGACAGCGGATGCAGGTGCCCAGACTGTAGCAGGAGGCGCAGGTGGGCTCCTCCTTGGCAGGGCCTCACCTGTGGGGCAGCAGAGGATGGTGAAGAGTACAGACTTCAGACTCACACCAGTTGGGTTTGGGTCCCAAAGCTTCTGCTCCTTATTCCTTGAAACTGAACGTGTCACGTTATCCTTCGGCGTTTTGCTTTCTACATATGTAAAATGAAAAAAGTACCTGCTCTCCTGTTGTGTGAGAAGCCGTGTGGTATTGCACACAGCCAGCAAGAGACTGGGTACTGATTTAATTTTCCTACAAGTTTTATTTAAAAAAAAAAAAAGAAAGGGAAACAGACACAAGATTATTCCTAGATATTTAAGCCCACATTAAATGAACTATCTCTACAGTACCAACATAAATACATGCAGTACATGTAAAATCAGTATTTTAATGCAGTGCCTTTACTTGCACTTTGCTAAATTGCAAAATGTTTCTGTACTTTCCCTCTTCATTCACTTCGTATTTTTTTCCTTACAAGTGTAGGAGCATGAGAATGACTTTGAAGGCATGATAAAGGTCAACTTAATACAATGTAGGAAACAAGCAAAGGAAAGTCTACTGTTCCTCAATATTTGTCACACTTATTTTTCAGTCTGGAGGCCAAGTGGTCAGGCTGTGTATTCGCATGGGAATTTGTTATCCCCAGCAATTAACGAAGGCTTTCGACAAGTACAACCAGAACTTGTGTTGTGGGGTTAGACCCCTTTTGCTCTGAACATTGTGTTGTTGTTTTCCTCCTGTTCCAGTCTATGTTGGTCTGGCTCAGTGCCCAGTCCCTGAACATGCCACATACTCGTGTTTCATTTGAGAATGTTGTCCCCACTCCCAGGAAGGCCCTCTGGAATTTAGTCTCCTGGGCCACTGCTATTCACTGGTCAACTCTTAATTTAAGCTCAGCTCCTTTAATAGGCCAGGCCTGAAGTCTCCAAGGGCCCTAGACATTCCCTCTGTTTGTACAGGCCCTCTATTATAGCACTCTAGGGTCCTTAGGTACCGAAGAGCATTTTTTTTCTTATGACACCAGCATGGTGCCTGGCACACAATAGGCCCTCAGTTCATACCCATAGGTGAATTAATGGATGTTTATTTCCTTATCGCAATGCTGATGTGATAAATGCCATGTAACAATTGCTATCAGTTATAGGACTCATAAGCAGAAACTCTAAGGCCATTTCTGTTCACTAGTACATTTAATCTTTAACACAAGTCTATACAATTGACATCATTATCCTTATTTTATACATGGGATTCAGAAAGGTAAAATCATTTGTTCAAGTCATGTAGGCAATAAGTAGTGGGGTGGGGAAAAAACCCTAGTTGGCCTGGGCCCAAAGTCTAAGTTCTTAACACAAAGTACTGTAGAGGGTTATCAGTCTTTCTGCCTCTACTTTGCTAAGCTACTTTTTAAAGAAAAACCCTGTGTCCCAATCACACAGATGCCAGTTACAGCAATCTCATGATTTGCTTTAATTCATTCATTTACTATTGAGTTCTAACACTATATAGGTGCACTACAAAACTCTAGGTTCTGTAAGCAGTGCTACTTTCCAGCGTAGCTTACTTTGAGTGTAAACATGCTCCACTACCCCTCTTTGGAGCTGCAGTTTGAAACCAGATTGGGTTCCAATCTTCTCCCTTTATCCTATGGCATCTCCTCATATGTTTGCCCATCGGTGCTTCCTGTGTTAAAGTGTGTGACTCTAGGGTTAGGCATAGTTTAATTGGCTGGAGATTTTCTTGTTTCACTGTATCAAACTCACCTTAAGTGTATTTTAACATTACAGTTTATTGCATGACTTTGTATCCATAGCCCTCCAGGTTAAAGTAATTGTTAACTCCCAACTTACTGAGCTCTTATTGTATGTGAAGTGTTCTACAAGCATTATCTAATTTAAACTTTATGACCACTGTATAATATTATGCTATTGCTGAACTCATATAGAAGAAAAATGAGGTCACTGGCCTAAGGTTACAAAGCTAACAAGTGAAAGGAGCAGAATTCTATCACTGTGTTATCTAGTGCTAGAGTTTGAACTCTTAATTACTGTTATATTATCTTCCAAGTAATACCACACAAAACATAACTATGCTGAAAGTAAAATCTATAACAGTTAATAATATGAGAATTAACAGATTTTCCCCAACAGTAATATTATTTTAGTGGCAAGCTGTACTCAAAAGCACTGAATTGGAAGGTAAGATCACAGACCTACTTATCTGTCAGAAATTTAGAAATAGAACCAAGTCCTGTTTACCAATCTTATTGCTATTAATGGCTTTATTTATTATATGTCATTGATCATTAATATACTAACTTGAAGCAGTTATAGCTCAAAGCAACTAAAGCTTATAGCTTTGAGCGTCACGTCTGCAACCTAAACACAAGTACACAAATGATTCTGTTAGACATTGGCTAATGTTGACACGTGCTTATAGACCCATTCGAACACTAGGAGAGGCGACTTAGCAGAAATGTCTGGGGGGGTCCCAGAAGAGTATATGATTGATCTAATCCTTTTTCTTTCAAACAGAACATTTCATATTTTAAGTGATTCCAAAATAACCCCCCCACTGTCCAATATCAAAGTGCAATTATTTCTGCATTGATTTTAAATAAATGAAGTCAAGAGCCATCATAAGTGTAAAGGTTTTGAGCTACTGGGTGGACACATCATTCAAAGGTCTTCATTGAAAAGGTCAGGGAAAGCTCTCCTGAATGGCTTAAAGGTGATCTCAGTTTTATCTGCATATTCTTTAGACTCTTGACTATGTGAAGGTAGGTAACACTGACTGGAACTCGTCTTGTTTTAGTTCTTACCCACCAATATGACCCCCTAATATTTCAGTTTACAAATATGTTGTATAGACAGGAAATTTATAGAGTATTTCTAGGGTGCTAACATGAGCTATCTTCCATAAAGATGCACTGACAGTGAACAAAAACAACACACAAATGCATGCCTGAAAATAGCATATTTTGTTAGTCTTTAAAAATGGAATGGTCAGTTATGTCTTCTAACTGAATTAAATACTGTATATTGGTGTTATAAATAAATGAACTTGTGACCACACTCCTTTTC
The DNA here is from genome assembly GCF_006229205.1 of Suricata suricatta. Classification (NCBI taxonomy): domain Eukaryota; kingdom Metazoa; phylum Chordata; class Mammalia; order Carnivora; family Herpestidae; genus Suricata; species Suricata suricatta. The sequence continues at coordinate 84,760,732 of NC_043706.1, forward strand.
AGTGTTGTTATCTGTGAGGTACAATGAATTGCTTTCTGGGAGGAATTCCTGTAGGAAAATGACTTGTTTATAAATATGCTATCTTTACAAATATGAGGAGTTCATTGATCTTTTATGTTTTGTACATTTTTGTTAAAATTAGCATTTAAGGAAGGTGCTTTAAATATTATGAGAGATAATTAATGCATTGGAAGTTATGATTTCTTTTATCATGGTGGATGGATAGATAGATGATAGATAGATGATAGATGGAGAGACAGGCAGATAGACTGATCTTTCTATTTGGTGTCCTTTTCTATAATGCTCTTCTCTGATCAATAGTTCCCTGGAGAAGTAGAAGGGTATTACACAGGATTTTTAATTGGTCAATTTCTACTTTTAAAAATCTTCAATACTTTTCTAATTCTCCCCTTTCAATCCTCAAGGTTACATCTGCAATTATGCTACATTATTGAGGTCATTCAAAATAATATATAGACACCTTAGTATTTTTCTCTTCTCCATTGATGGCTTTCCTGTCCGTTCCCCTGATTTGCTCTAACAGAGCTCACTTACAAGCATTCTGTGCGCGTCGGGCTTCATCTCTGTTTTGCAACGGCAGCTGCTTGCTTCCTCAGCATTCCTCCTACTTGGACTCAGCACATTATAATGCTAGATGCAAGATCACCTTACAAATAAATGAAAAGCTTCAGTGTTAATTCTGAAGCAGCCAAAATAAATCAATCAACACAAGTCAGTTGAATTATGAAGAAGTTTACACTTTGAAATCTTCAGTAACCAGCCAATGGCTCTTTTGTCAGGTCTGCACTTTTCTCCCTGGAGGTCTGGACCAGTTATCCCGATCTTTCTTCTTCTTCCAGGAGCTGGGACAGTTAGAGAAATCACCTGAATCATCAACAAGGATGGTGGGAAGGAGGGACGTGAGGACACGACCACACAGTGGGATGCTCGTGTGTGTGTGTGTGTGTGTGTGTGTGTGTGTGTGTGTGTGTGTGAGAGAGAGAGAGAGAGAGCGTTAAAATAGCTGAATCACTGTCTGCTATGATGATGTCAGATGTGGAAACAACTACACAATGAGGAAAAGGATCTTATGTGATAGAAGCAACATTTTAATTAGAGTCAGGAGAATTTGAATTTATAGCTATTTGTTTCATCCAAGTCTTTCCTGGGATAAACAAAATCCCTCAAAAACTGCTGGAGGAGGAGTAAATAGGTGCAACCAATTTAGATAGTTATGTCCTGATGTTGAACATTTCTATTACTCAGAAATTCTCTCCTTTGACATATCCTAGACTCTTCATAACAGTGCTATTCACAATAGCAGAAACTTAGCAAAATGCCCTCAAATGCTGAGAAAATACATAAATTGTGATATATTCACACAAAACATTACTCCGTAGTCACAACAAATGGGCTATAGCGATGAGGGTCAATGCAGGTGAATGTTAGCAATAAATTGTTGAGAACAAGATAGAAGTCCAAAGGTGGCACCCTAACCTTAAAAAATTCTAAAATAAAAGTATGCACTTTTATGGTAAAAATATAGATGCAACAAAAATTATAAAACATGGAATGTTACCAGTGATGACTTTGAGTTTCAAATAATGGTTACCTCAGATAGGGAAAGTATGACAATAAGATGAGGAACAAGATGACCAGAGGTATGTTTCAGTTACTATTGCTGCCCCCCAAAAAACTACCTCCCCCAAATTTAGTATAATAACACAGTCATTTATCATCTCATGGTTTCTGTACACCAGAAATTTGGACATGGCAAAGCAGGATGGCTTGTCTGCTTTATTATGTCTGGAAATGGACATAATGGGAAGCTTTAAAGGGATAGAATTGTCAGAAGGCTCATTCATTCACAGATTCAGTGACTGGTTGTGGCTCTCAGTTGGGGCAATGAGGTCCTCGTCAAGTGGAGCTGTCCATGGGGACGTTGTATGGTATAGTGTGAGTCCCTGCATCATGGTGGCTTAGCTCCATGGGGAAGTGTCCCCAGAGAGATCGACTTGGAAAACTCACTAAAATGTAGGGTCAGAACTAAGGGCCATAGGCAAATGGTAAAGTGAGTCTGGGGAAGTGACAGTGAGGTCAGAGGGAAGAGGAGAATGGAGAAAGGAATGGCCAGCAGACCCAAACACTGTGTTCGAGAGACAAGAGAACTCCAGTGGGTCTGGCTAAGGGGAACCTAAGGACACCAGCTGGCTGTGGCCATGGCAGCAGTGTGCATAGACAAGCCATAGAGCTGGGCCTGTCTGGTGTGGAGTACAGTTCTCTCTGAGGGTGCAGAGCAGGATCAAAGAGTTGGGACCCCACTGGGGCCATCCTGTTTCACGACAGGCTTCAATCCAAGAAGGAAGCCACAAGGAAAAGCCAATCTCAAGTGCAGTTAGTCTGCTGCAACACTTCTTGATCCTGTGAGGCTTGCCCCACGTGTTCCCATCGCTGCCCATCACAGATATGTCCTACTGTATTGCAGTTGTTAATTTACTATCAGAAACTGAAATTGAGGGCAATAACACATTCATCAGGTTCATTGTCACACCCCAGAGCTTTACCTACTGTGAGTCACTAACTGGAGCTTAATAAGTATAGCTTCATAAATGTAAGGTAACTAAGTGAAAGTTGTAAATCTACAGGGCTATGGGGGATTAGGGGCAATGGAGTGTGAGAGAGGAAAGTAGGGGAGTACAGGTAGGGGTGTGGTGGGGGCTCATATTGATTAAGGGAAACCTGGAAAAATAGACTTAAGCTTTGTCAGGGGGTGCCCACAGGTGTTGGAGGAGTGTGTGTGTGCGTGTGTGTAAATACATTTGTGAAATACATTGTAAATACATTTGTGAAACCAAATACATTTTTGGGGAGTGAGGAGGATGAGCAGGGTGTATATTGAGCTTGGCAAGCAGAGTAAGATGGATTCCAAATTCTGTATGTATTTGGTCAAGATTTGCTCAGATGTAGGATGACGTATATGATTCCACTTTTTGAGAAACACACTGAAGTTTAGAGAAAGCCAACAGCTTACTGCTCCAAACAGCAACTATATACTTTAGCTCCCTTTTGGTATAGTTAAGGAAATTGATCTTATGTATTAGAGTGCTTCCAAATGAGATATAACCAAGTAACAAAAACTTGTTATAATTTCTTATATCCTGAAGATTATATAAGAAACCTTGTATTCAAAATCACTAATATGTCAAGGGTAGCCTAAATTTATAAGCCTGGTAAAGGGAGACAGTGTATATTATGCAATGAATGTCACTACCAGAAATGTAAAGAAGGTTGAGTCCTTGTTAACCAATCCAAAAAGTAGCATTGCTCACTGTCAGCATATGATGAGTACAATTTAGCCAACATGCTATGAAAGTTACTAAATTATCATAGATTTGATTTTTCTATAGTTGGCCCAGAAGTTCAGAGATCTATCCCAAATGACCATTTTCAGGTGTTTTGTTTATTTATAAAATAAAGTCAAATGCTGCTCAAAAAGACAATTTGCTATTAAAATAACAATAAAGAAAGGGGAACTCATATCCTTCCTTTGAACTATTAATATGACATTGGAAAAATTTGATGAAAGAAACATGCAAATCCCACCTTTTCCCAGAGGAGCCTGACTGGCTGTGGATATCTGGGAAAGCGCAGCCCTGATTATTCTTCCCCACAACACAAAAATTCTCCTGACACCATCTGTCTGTCCTCACCTACCAAACATATCTGCTCCATTCTGAGAAAATGTCTCTCAGCAACTTTCTTCTCATAAAACAAAGTTATGAAAATAAACTAGCATTATTCATGAACATTTCACCAGTCTGAAACAACATGTGCAAAATAAAAATAAAATTTGGAAAACCACATCTCAGGGAAAGCACAAATTCAAACCACGGAGGAAAAAAAAGAAACAAAAGAAAAGAGAAATCGGCCAGCCCTATAATAATTCTAAAAGTTTCTTCGGTTGATGTAGCTAGGCAGGCTTACATGCCTCTCAAGCCCGAGGTTGAGAGGATATAACCCTTTTTTGCATTACATGAAAATAGTTTCTCCTAAAAAAAAAAAAATTCACACTTGTTACATAGCCCTTGTGGTTATCCTTGAAGCACGAAAGGAAGGCAGTCAAGACACTTAGAAGAATACATTTGAGTGAACTGAATGACTTTAAAGGAAATCAGAAAATGACCTCCAGAGCAGTAATCTTCATAGAGATATTTATATTTTAATATTGCAGAAAATTTTGCTGCTTATCAAAGCTGGAAAGTAAAAGCACTGTCTAGAGTTGAGCTTCCTATCTCCTGGGAAAAGACTTTCTCCACACATACTTAGTTTTTCGTAAATCCTGACTTGAGCCTGCTTTCCAGTGATTTCTATCACTTTCTTGCTCCTGACAGCCTATGTAATGCTTTTCAAGGAGATGAAATGGCCCCATCCTGTCCTTAAAAAGCTTACACTCTAGGGGTGCCTGGGTGTCTTAGTCGGTTGGCATCTGACTTCGGCTCAGGTCATGATCATGCAGTTTGTGGATTCGAGCTGAGCCTCGTGTCAGGCTCTGTGCTGACAGCTCGCAGCCTGGGGCCTGCTTCAGATTCCATGTCTCCCTCTCTGTCCCTCCTCTCCTCACTCTGTCTCTCTCTCTCTCTCTGTCTCCAAAATAAATAAAAAAATTTTTTAAAAAGAAGCTTACACTCTGATTTAGCAGCTTTCAAGCTATGTTCATATCCACCCTAAAAATATATATGTTACTTCCTACAGACACATATATGCATGAGAGTATTTACATATATTTTTCCAATTGAACTGTGACAGGTAACAATGAAATTTCATTAAAATTATTAAAGAAAAAAATCTTCCCCCAGCATTCTATTCTTTCTAGTGATCGCATATTTACCATGTAAGTGAATCTATAAATTAGGGAGCAGTATGTATCTGCATATCACAAATAGGTTTACATCAAAACATGGGAACAAGTTTAGAAGTACAATTAGATAATTAATTAGGTTGAAAATTAAGTTCCATAATTAACTAACTCCAGACCCACCCAAGATTTGTGAGGCATTCTAGAACCTTCGTGTTTATAATTCACTAAGCAACACAAGTTTGAAAATATTATTCAAATGACTGTAACCTAATCATTTTACAGATCAAAGGTGAAGAATAAAATATTCCTACCATTTACGGCATATTTGTTATGTGATAGGCACTACATTGGGAGATTTACATATACCATTTTTAGATTTCATAACAAGACAGCTGTGTGTATTGGCTGTCCATTTCACAGGTAGGAAAACAAAGACTCAAAGAAATGAAGTGACTTTCTCAGGATCAAAGATATTATGAAGAGTAGAAAAAGAACCCAAGCTCAAGACTGCCAGGCTTGGAGGCCCCTCTGCATGGTGCCTGTCCCTAACAGCCTGCAAGCGTGTGGGTGGCAGCTGATCACATGGAAGCCATGTGCATGCAGGCATCAAGTTGCATCTGTAAAATAGGTGTAGACATATTTACCTCCAAGAAGAAAATGTCTGCCAGGCATCCCCAACTAAACCACAGAAAGAGCAGCTTGAGAGAGGAGAGATGATGATTCCAGTAGGTATGATATCTGGCATGTTAGCTTGTTGAAGTATGTCAACTCCAACATAAAACTCGTCAGTTCAGGAACCTATGCCTCTTTCTTGTGTTTTCGAGATTTTGTAGTTGGATTGCATATGGAAGAATAAAATTTCAATTGTCCTCAATCTCCTTCAGACACACATACAGACACACACATGGACACACACCCACTCATTTTGAGCAAGGTCATTTGTCCCATGTTCCTAATGTTCTTTTTTTTTTCTAGTGGGTTTTTCTTTTCATTAATGCATTGACTACTTCATGTGATTGTTTTTATGAAGAAATGCAAGCTTGCAAAAGCCTCAAATTAAAAAGCATATTATAAAATATTTTTCTTAAAATATTCTTCTTTTTCTGAAGTCAGTTGGACAACTTGTACTAATTAAGGCAAGATTGGGATTTCATATGCTCTGGCTTCATCAGGATTAAATTAGACAGGCCTAGAGATAGGACCATAAGTATTACGTCAAGGTGAATGCCACAGATTCAATTCTAAATCTAAGCTTAAATGCAAATTGAATGTCCATCTTTGGATGGATTTACTCTTGCTCCTGATCATTTGAAGAAGAAATGTGTTCTCCAATCACTTCATAATTATCTATGAATTCATCCCTTTAATTTTTTTTTTTTTACTTTTTTCCTTTCTCCTTGCTTCCCTCCTCTTCTCTTTTGAGTTCACAGAAATCGTATTTATAGACAAGAGAATAATTCTGTTGGTATGTGGGGGGGGTAGTAATTTAATTATGCAAAATAGGAAGATGCTCTTTATATTTGGTCTTCTGGGCTTGAAACAATGTCATTAATCAGACTCTCATAAGAGTTATTTCAGATTTTTCGAAACATCATCTCTCGTTTTTGTTCCTCCTGTGAATTCTAAGCTCTTTCTCTACCTACCTTATATCCAGCAAGTAATGATTAGGAACTGTTGAAATCTTTACATTATCTTAGTAATGTGCCAATTAATGAAGGTGTTTTACCCAGATTACAAAGATTTGTCTGAGGTGGCCACCACTTTGTTAAGGCTGTTTTGTGGACATCTTCATAATTAATGGAAAAATCATTAGGAATTCAGTCTTTATTAACCCCTATAGCTGCAGGGGCCCATTTCATCTTAATTGCATTCATTTGGCACTGGCAGTATTATACAGCATAATCACTAATAAATGATCTTTTAATTTGTACCAATCAACGGAGCTTGCTTTCATGCCAATATTCCTGTTTCTTTGATGTTGACCTGTCTTGATTTTTGATCATTTGGGCTTAAGATGATTTACTGGAAAATCAATATCAATACCAGAACTGCTTGTATTCATAAGTCTGTGGTTAGGTTCTATTTAAGTGTATTTTGATTGAAATAAGTAGTGCTTGATTACCCATTCAGATGAGGGGGGAAAAACATAATCAAGTTGGGAAATCTGGTACTGTATTCTTATTCAAAGGAAAATAATTAGAAACTGTAGGAAAACTGAAGATTCGGGAGAGCAGTAGAGGTAACACTTCAGATGCCACTAATTAAGCAACTTTGTCCACCATCTCCTAAAGGCCTTCACCAATAGCGTAATATGCTATTACCCATTAGCAAGGCCAATGGGGGCTTTGGTTACACTTGTTAATGGGAAACCCCGAGACAGTTTCTCTCATTATCCCCCTGTCAGCACTGTCTCTGCAGTGTAAAGTGGTCGTCATTGTTCTGTGGGTCAGCTAACCAGAAACCAAGCTACTGTAAAGAAACATTCTGCAGCTAATTGAAAATGACTGAAAAATCCCCTTATCATCCAGTCACCTCTCTTTATTTGTGGAACAATGGAACATATATGGACTGTGCAGGGGAAAAAGGAAAGTTCAGACTATGACATTGAATTTTTCCTGACTAATACAACTACAAAGAAGTCTTTGAAGATAATTCCAGGGGAAAAAATCCACTCACTTTTTTTTTAAGATAATGACAGTAAGACGTAAGTTAGTGTAGAATATTGCATTTTCTGTTCTGAAGAGTACTTTATGTTTATATGATTCCCTTCACTAGAGGAACTCAAAGCTTTTCCCATGGAACTGCTGAAATCCTCATTATCCTAATGAGCGAATGGCACAAAACTAGAAAAGCCACAAGGAACATGAAGCTTAATCACGTATTCTAAGCTGGGCTGTTTTCCTGAACTCTTAAATGCAGTTTAGTATAAGGTATATCTCACTTTAAGTCAAAACCTGGAAATATAAATTTGCAGAAAAAAACAAATCAGCTCTTTTACACATGAAGAAAAGGAGAAGGAAGGACTGGAATAATTCCTAGGTTTAGTATTTATTTGCTTTGCACAAGGATTCAATTCACTGTTCTTCCCTCTAAATTGTAAGATTCTAAGGTACATTTAAAATATGATTGAAATAAATATTCAAATTGATAGACAAAATGGGATCTTCAATGAGAAATGTTTAATTTGGGTTTCTGGAGAAATTTTCAATTTTATCACCCCTAGGAAGATGCAGCAATGGTCCGCACCACAACAGGCTGGCTCAACTGAGCCATTATTATTCATTCATTGTTATGTTTCAGTCAGCATTTCCTGGCGGCTGTTCCATTATAGGCACAGTTTCTAGGCACTGGAGATACAAAATGAGTTATATGTGATGCTTTAGCTAAAGGAATCCACAATCTAGTGGAGGAAATAATAACACAAACTTATAACCGTGTTACAGTGTAATAACTGAAACAAATTATATATAGCGAACTATATGTAGTAAAGGGGTAGACAGAGGAAAGAGAACCAAGACACGTTGAGGGGGTTAGGACAGCTTCCTATGAAGAAATAATCCATCAGCTGAGTTTTAAACAATGAGCTAAGTTACGTAAGTAACTGTCAGAAGCAGTAGTAGTAATCTTGGAGCATATTTCAGAGACATCATGAGCAAAAAAAGAGAAGGAATAAATGATATGTTGTATGTAGAGTGTTATGAGCAAGCAGTTCAAGGAGGCAGAGAATAGAGGGAAAAAAGCAGTAAAATATGGTGTCTACTGTATTCCTGCTTCCTCAAAATTTACCCTCTATGACACCAGAAAAATAGAGGTGTCAGCTTTGCATTTAGGTAGACCACTCTGGCCCCAGTGGAGAGCAGATGTGAGGAAAGAATCAGAGAGAAAACTATTCTTGGCATCTTGTTTCAATAATCCAGACAAGAGAGGAGAGGGGTTTGAATTGAGTGGTAAATGTGGTAGATATCAGTTTATAATGGGAAATCATTAAAGATAAGCATGAGTAAGATCCTTGCATAGGGTGTCTAAAGTAAAAGGATTAGTGTGCTAAGAATAGAATTGGGATATCAAAGTGTGACAGGTAAGTAAAGAAAAGGAATTCACAAAGGAGTCAGAGAAGGACGATTGGAGATATAAGTAAAACTACAAGTGTGAGGTGTGATAAATTCCAGTGAGATAGACTTTCAACACAGAACAAGTAATCAATCAGGTCAAGAATGAAGGGAAAGGCTACACTCAAGTAAACTCTGGAATATTTATTGCATTTAGATTTCAGAGGTTATCAGTAACTTAATGAGAACAGTCTACGGGAGTTGAGAGGGTAAAGGCCTGATGGTAGGACAGCGAGGAGATGGGAATAGTGGGTGTGAACAACACTTTCAAGGAATTAAGATAAAAACGGGAAGATCAAGCCCAGCCTGGGGTTCATTGGGAAAACTGAATCAAGGGAACACTTTCTAGGATAAGAGAGACTTTAATGTGTTTTCAGACTGAGGAAAAGTCTACAACAACACAATACAGAAGGGGGTGAAGATTAAACCTAGAGTAGGGACAAAGGGAAACAGAGCTGCTGGGGAAAGAGCAGGTCACAGGATCAACATAGGAACTCGACTATGAGGGGTGGGAAAGGAAAAAAGCCATACTGGGGATAAAATAGGTTTTACCAGAAATGCTAGTAAAAGTAACAAAAGGAAGGATAGGAATTATTGTTAGGGGGCCAGATCCACTTTTAACCTTTGGTGATGGTCAGATAATTTCTTGGTAGTGCCAGGTTGGTTTGAAGACATCAAAGAAATTGGGACTAGGCAAGTGCACATTGACTTCATCCTGGCTTATTTAGATCCCTTGTGATCTCAATCTCTAGAAGGTTCTAGACTGAATGGGCCTCCTGCATGTTGGTCAAATGAGGCAATTAAGGACCAATTACTCTAGATCATCATATTCTAAATGATTTTCTAGCTTCATGAGAGGTCACTAGGTGGTTACAATAATTTGTTTTTTGCTGAAAGAGCCTTTAATGTTCAAGAACATTGTGATTTTCCAAGAGGAGGGTACAGTCTGCTGTTTCCAAAACTTATTTAATAATAACACATTTTGATCCTCAGAACTCCTTTAACTCATTGCAGAGCTAAGGAAACACCACCCTAGGTTTCCATTTAACGACGACATCGTTTGATTTTAAATGCTGGCTTCTTTGACTTACGCTTTAAGTTTCAATCTGAGGAGTGAAGTAGTGCAAACCACTTAAAATAACTGTATTATTGTTTCTTAATTTTACCAACTGGTTGACGTCATTAAATACGTACTGGATGTGTGTGTGCTGGGAGCCTACCCTGTGTTGGATGCTGACAGATGGCAAGCAGGGGAATGTGAGTTGAGTGTTGGTGCCGGGCTCTGGCCCAGGAGGGAAATGGAAAAGGCCTGGTTTGTACACCGAGAGTGCTTCCTGACCTTTCTTCTTGGAACATGTGCTTTTGATCCAGCCCACTGCAGCCTTTTTACCAGAATGTTCCTTCTTGTGAAATCTTTGTTGTTTACACATTTATGCTGCCTCACACAAATGCTACTTGGTGTGTTCTAATCTGCTTCTTTTTGATTGTCATTTATGTTCTCCTGGTCCTGTCTTCCAATGCCACACTGAAAATAGTAGTTCATGTTGATATTATCTGTACCATTTAAAATTTTAAATACTTCAAGTAAATCTGCTCAAGTGATTTTCTTTTTCTTTTTTTACACTTCATGCTTTCAGGTGTTCTGGTCTGTCCTCAGACTTCACATCTTCAACCTTGCCACGTTTTCCAGCGCAGCGATGTCTTCTGCAATTTCTTTAGTTTGACATGGTCTCCAAAGAGCGCCACCGACTCGGGGCCTCACATTCTTGTACCTACACTCTAATTATCCGCATAGGCTTGTCTTTGAAATCACTTTCTAAAGTTCTATGGAAAAGTCATTCTGAATTTTTGAAATTATATGTCTCTCTAAAATGTGTTTTAAAGTTCTGATTTTCTTAGGAACAAAATCAAGACTGCTATTTTTAAGTTATGCTTTAAAATGTTCCTTTTAAGAGCTTGATTAAAAATTATGCTGTTAATTGAGATTCATTATTTCCTTCAATTTAGTAAGGTCTCATCTGAGGTTATATTTAAAAAAATATATGATACTACCTCACTGATGAAGTTCCTGAAAATTGTTTTTCCTGTCACTAAAACACACTGTCATCACTATTATTGAAACGTTTTTTAGTTCACCAAAGGACCACATTTAGCTAGAAAATTCAACAAAACATCATTCGTATCTATTCATCAAGTTACTGCCATCTCTAGTAAGTCTAATGTTTAGAATGACATGTGAATCAAAAATCAGGGAAACCGCCCACCCACTCCCCCAAATCTATGAAAGTAAGACAATTACAAAACTGGAAACTTCAGCCCTTTGCATTGTTACATTGCTTCGGAACAATGTGGAATTATTTAAAACACACAAACAAAAAAAACGAACAAACAGCAACAAACAAAAACAAACCCTAGTGTTCGAGGATGCTCTCTGACAAAATAATGCACAGCTATCAATCAGGGATTATAATGAAGTTTTTTATAGATGTTCACACTTCTGAGTTTCTGATCTTTTCGATTAAGGCATTTAAAAAAGCAGAATAGAAACATGTCGATTTTTTCACATATTTTATTTATAATAGCCTATTTTGTCATATATCATTTAACAAGCCTTCAGCCCACAAAATACAATGAAAACCATCATGTTTACCAAAAACCTCCCGAGAGCAATGTAGGGCACCCTTCACCCAAGTCTCTCCATGGAAAGCGGACCACAAGCACCTCTACTTCAGCTTCTTGGAGAGAGCTGCTCACTTAATTGCTCATTTGCCCCTTGCCTGACCAGTGGAAGAATAACCTTTCTAGGGCATTCCTCTGCAGTTCTGTGTGATTTGATCTTTCTTTGGTGACCTGGGCCATGCCATCCCAATATGAGAAGTAGCAGCAAATTGAAGTCAGATACTTATTGGAATGAAACTCTCATTTTAAGAAGAAATTCAGATCTATTTAGCTTGACCTTGGAACTTGAATTAAATCTTTAGACACTCAACTTTCTCCAGGGAAGTGTGAGGTTTATATGAATTTGAGTGTATTAAAGCTAGTCTGGCTCTGATCTACGTACCAAGTTGGTTAATTTTTCATTTAAAGGACAAAGGGTTTCACTGGAACTAATTTAACTGACTTAATTTGTGATATTCACATACCAGTTTATATTCTAAACCAGGAGAGGTTTTTTAAAACCATTAACATGTCATTAAAAAAACATAATATGTTCGCTGATTGATGTTTTGAAGGCAGCCACGGTTGCCTATGGCTGGGGACTTCTGACATGGTTCATTTTTTGCCTTTGCTACTAACCAATTGTGTGACCCAGTATGAGAAGCTTCACCTTTCTCTGATTCACTCTCTAACTAATAAACTGGGGTTAGAATAATTCCCTCTTCTATCTTTCTCAAAGGGGTATACTGAGAATTAACAAGTTAATGGTCATAAAATACATCAAAAGGATCGGTTAAAAGGCAATATGTTAGGACTTTTATGTTGTGAAAACATATCTGAAATGTATTTTGTTAACCAAAAACGATTCCTTCTTTAAGATTTATCATGCAAGCACATATGAGATAAATAGGCTTGTTTAATACTTAATCTGCTAATGTATGTGGATTGGTAGGAATCCTGAAGTAACAGAAATTTTAAAAAATCAAGTGCACATTTGATCACCATGTTCACAATATTTCTTCCTAAATATTGTCCCATGTATTATAACTGTTCAAAACTTGGGACTCCTGAATGGCTCAGTCGGTTAAACGGTTTTGTTTATAATTGTTCTTTCCTCCAATCAGTTTACATAGGCTCTTCGTCAGAGACTATTTACCTGTGTACTTTATCTTCCTCACTGCACCTTATGAGCAGAACACTGGAGAAATAATGTTCACTAATTATACACAAATAGGTCTGGAGGTCAAATTTGATTGGTGGTTTCTTTCTCAGCTTATTTGTTTTAGCTATCTTTATATAAAATTGGGTATCACAGCATGATAGAAAGCAAACAGCCACTGTCTTGTGGACACTTAGAAGTTCACAAGTGTGATTTTGTCGCATGGATTTTTATGCCACCTTGTTTGTAATCTATTGCTGATGAAACATGAAAAACTAAAATACAGAAAATTATTATTGCATCACCAGTTAAAAATTATACTGATATTTTCCAGCATCAATCTTGCTGCTTTAGAAGCAATAAAATATACGGGTATTGGAAAGAAAGGTGCTCACAAGAGGAGGAAATAGAAGCATAATAATACTTTGATTTTCAAGGGATGAATTCAGCACCATCTATTCACACATAAGGCAAATGTTAGTATTCTAAGCATCTATAAAACAAGCTCTCAAGCATTCTTTTCAAAGGAAGGAAAAGTAGAAAACAAAACGAAGTAATGCACAAGTGTGAAGGAAGCCCTGCAGCACTACAGCACCTAGTATGACACTTAATAATTTTTTGTTTTGTCTTGTGTATTTTCCTTTTAAATGTGCTGCTTTATTATGAAAATTTGCACAGAACAGAAATATATGTCTGTAACTAAATAATAAGATAACTACAGAACTACCTGATACTCTTTATTTAGCTGCAAAAATTAGTTACTCCATAAAATAAAAAGAAAGAAGCTCTCAGTCTGGAGCACTGTTTTCACCTTTCTTTATCAATTTGGCATTGCTGGTCTATCTTCTCTTTACATAGAGAAACAGTGTCCAAGTCCAGGACTCTTAGCATGAAATTGCTATACAGCGTTTAGAATATATTTGGGTGCCATAATGATCACGAGTACCAGCACTGATAGGTTGAAGATAAAATGTACCTGAGTATCATTCCAAAATAACAGGCAAGGATCATTCTCCAATTCTTGGTAATTTAAATTTTCTGAAATTTATTCACTTCATAAAGTTTTGAAACATAATTGCATAAAATTGGGCAAAGCATCTTTTACTCCCTTCCGTATATGTAGTTATATTGAAATCCTTATTTCAAATGTATGTTTTCTCTGTGTTTCAATCACTCCTAATCTTTCCTTTGATTAGCTATTGATTCATCAGGTTCCCCACCCCTGCCCCGGAGGGCAAGGGATCTATTTCATAATTCCAATCTTTTTGTCAATTTGCCTTTTGCTTTTATCCCAATTAGCCTGCTTGCTTGCTTTCTTTCTTTCTACTATTTTTCTTTCCTGAATATTAATGCTCCAGATTTCCTTCTGGGGGTAGCTTCACATGGCCTGCAGGTTCTGCTTTAAAGTATACTCAGACAATTTTATTTTCTGGAGAATCTCTATTTTCATATGTAGTTTTTTTATTTTTAAGGTTTTTTAAATTATAATTTGTGTTTTTGAATAGATTTCCTGTTTAAAATTGTTCGCCTCATTGGGATTTTTGCTTATGATTTTGTTGTTAACTTCAAGTTTTACCACATTGTAATCATAGAATCATTTTTTAATTGTGGTTTTTCCTATGATCTAATATTTAAGGAATATTTGTATATAGTCAATGGGCACTTACTTGAAAACTAAGTAATTTCAATTACAGAGCTACTCCATCACTAATCATTTTTATGTCCCTGATAGTTATACTTAAAAAAAGAAATCTACCTGGTTTGTTAGGAGCTCCTTTGTTAGAATGCTCCTTCAGTTCCTTTTAATTCTCATGATTTTTGCTTTGTACATTTTGGTGCTATGTCATTTGGTACATCTTTATTACAGTACTGTTTTTATTGTGACTTCTACCCCTTACTATTATAAAGTTAGTCTGTTATAATGCATTTCTCATATATTTAAACCATATTAGAAGATGAGATCCAGGTTTTCTCTCCCCTGTTTCCTACTCTTTTGGGTTTCTTTTCCATTTCTTTTATTTTCCACCTGTCTGAGATATTCTATTTTTTTGATGTCTTGTATGCTGCCTAAAATAGAAAAATCTTATACCATGCAGCAGGAGTCTTTTTGTAGGTAAATGCTTTCCATTTACATTTTACTATAACAGATGTTTTGTCTTAAGTTTATTATTTTATGTAATGATTTTCATTATTGTTTTTAAGCTTCCCTTCTCCCCTGAACTTCTTAAGTATGTACAAAAGCTTTCTTTTTTTCTTAGACTGACTTTAACACATAGAAGAATACAAATAAAAACAACTTGCTCAATCTCTTTTTTGGTGAATGAATAACAAAAATTAATAGACCTGTATTCACTGATTTAACGACCTCCAAGTGTATATACTTACTCTGAATAATCGGACATCTTTTCCCAACCACCTTATATAAAGAAAACAAATAACCTTACTTTTTTTTCATCTCCCCTTCTTGAAAATCTTTCATTTTTGATTAGGTATATTATTTTTAAAATTTTAAGGTTTCTATTTAGCTCTATATCCATAATTTATAATAGTTATTTCACACCATCTTTCTCATTCTTGAGTTCTTTATTTTGATGTGTGATTAGATATTTTCATTAAATAGTCATTTTTAAAAATGCCTCTAGGTTCCTTATTGCTTGGGTTCTTGAAGATTTTTAACATCTCTCTGTTGCTTTTATGGACAGCCTACACTTTGATCATAACATTTTTGGGTCAACATTTTAAGTTGTTCTTCCAGTATGCTATGAACATTCATTCATTGTCTCTGGAAATTTAGTATACCTACGGACACCATTGACCATCACTTTTATGGATTATTTAATACCCCTGATCATTTTTCAATGGATGAATTTGCAGTTAAATACATTTATTAAAATATATCTGACTGTTGTTTTATATATATGCTCCTCCCCCTCCACCATCTCATGTGACATTCAGTTTTTCCATTTCTTTTTTCTTAAGGAAATTTTTCTTCTTCTACTAAACATTGTATTTCTATTCCACTTGGTTTGTTATCTTCTTCAGAAATACGGATATGTATGCATACATGGGACAACCTTTAACTTTCTCCAATAATGTTTCTTTTGACCTTTTACTCTTTTTATATTCTGTTTTGTGTAATTTTTTTATTATTTTGAGAGAGAGAAAGTGAGAGCAGGGGAGAGAGGCAGAGGGAGAGAGAGGGAGGGACAGAGAATCTTAAGCAGGCTCCACACTTAGCACAGAGCCCAGTGTGGGGCTCAATCCTATGATCCTATGATCATGACCTGGGCCAAAATCAAGAGTCAGACACTCAAATGTTTGAGCCACCCAGGGACCTCTGTTTTGTGTAATTTTTTCAAGCCTGACACACATGGAATTGGTTGCAACAGTACCTATTCTCTTCCTTCAGGCTTCATTTTGCAATTTTAATTTATAAATGGCTTTATTGTTTGACTCCATTTCTCTTCTGAAGTCTGTGAGCTTACATATGATGCTATTCTTCTGTGTTCTCAATGTCCTTTTTTCCTCCTGTCTCTTTTAGGCTTTTCTTCAGTAATACTTTTCTCCTTAAATTTATGAGAATAAAGATAAATATTTGTCTGACATTTGCTATGTACTGGAGTTATTCTTTTTTTTCTTTTTAGATTTCTTTATCTGTATTTGCTTTGTTATGTTCTTTCCCTTTGTTTGGTGGTATGCATACAGGGTCACCGTTAGGTTCTTTTTGAGTGTTAGCCCTGTTTGAAAGGAGCAGCTCTATCCAAACCTATTTCCTCGGTAACATGAGAGGAATGGGAAAAATAGAGAGAGTTGACCAGCACCTGTGTGCATGCATGTGTGTGATGCACAAGTGCGTGATGCACAAATGTGTGATGCACATATGTGTGAAGAGAAAATAAAGATGCCATATATTTATCATCCATCATTACAAAATACAAATACAACCCATATTATATGTTAATACAATTGGAGTCAACCAACACATTTTAGACCTTTATCGTATACAAGGTCCTGTAGAGTCAATTTCATGCTTAAAAGTACCCATAATTTGTGACTTAATAACACTGACCAAGACCCAGGAGACCTGGGGTCCAGATAGAGCTTTGTCTAAACTCATTTTTTTTTAGTTTGAAAAACTCATTGAAATTCCTCAGAAATTTGGTGAGACCATTAATAATTCTTTATAAATTCCCTGAGAGTGGGAAACATAGAAGAAACACAGAAAGCTGCTTAAGTCTTTAGAAAGATCTTATCCAATCTATAAGGATAATCATCAACAGAAATGAATTTTTAAATACAGAACTTTTATTTATACATTTAAACAGTTCTGTACTCAGAAAATATATAGGTATGTTTTCTTCACTTACTGCATTCATATATCTTCTGAATGCCACATCACAGAAGGTAGAAGTAGAGGAAGAAAGCTTTGTTAAAGTTTAGACTTATCTCAGTACTTTCTTAACAAAGATATATCTTTTTGCATTCTCCTAGAGGTGGGAAAAATCAAAGTAAGTAAACAATTGTATTTTTTAAAATTGCGACCAGTGATCTTTCTCTGCTAAAATGAATATTGACATCAAAATTCAGATAAAATTTCCATATTGGCAAGTAATAAGCTTTGTTGTTGAAAAACAGACCCTGACTTGGAATTCTTCACCTGAAACTGTAACTGTCTTCATGATACATTATGAAATGTCTTGCAGTGTCTTACATGTGATTGAAAAAATACATATATTTGAAAAATCCACAAAAAGACAATTAATAAAAGACTTACATTTTACTTACACTGAAAGCTATCAGAGAAAGAAATTACAAAAGAAAAACCTATAATTTGAAAGGAAAGAAGGATAAGAAAAAGCAAAGAGATTCTGATAGGTCACTTTTTCATACACAAGCATTTAGTCTACGGTAATCTTCTAGGACTGTCAGATTTGATTGAAAGATAATGCAAGATTTTTTTCTTGCCACAATTTATAGCATGTACCCATTAGGAATAATTATGGTTGCATGATTTTGCTAGCTGTTATCTCTACAAGTGTTACTAATGGTTTTATCAATTACTCCCTGTCCAATAACTGCATGGTTGTAACCTAATTTAAAGACACTCTATCACCAGGCTGATTTGTGTGGTAGTAAATGACAGCATTTGAGACACCAGCCAAATGACTCACTTCAGTGACTTAGTTAGTCTCTAATAATTAACAATTAGTAGGTACCTAGAGAAAGCTCAAGAGACTGGAGCTCCCACGTTTCTCTTTCTTATCTAAATATAAGAAGTTAGAAAGACTTCAGTGACTCATATTAATAAAATTGAAGGCCTCTATGGGTTTGGAGAACATGTGTATATAAGAGCTGTTAATAATTTCTATTTAAAATGAAAGAAATTGGGGTGATACATGTTCATAAGGCTATGTCTTAATACATTGGGATTGGTAGATATGCTAAGATCCACAAGTAGAAAAATTACTCTCCAAGTATTTTTCCCCCAGGCATGTTAGTGCTTCAGTTCAGAAGTAAAGTCAATGTGCTAAAAGGGGAATAGTGTTGGCAAATTTGTGCTATTTCTTGAACTTTAAAGGGAAAATGCTGGATGTGCAAAAAGAAGCACTTCATTATAGATCATTAGTGGGAACTTTAGGTACAGCTGAAGGCTCAGAAAGGTATTGCCTGCTTAGAACTAGCTGGGAAGAAATTTGAAATCTCCCTCTTTTTTTTTAATGAATATAAAAGATGATGTTTTTCCCTCTAAAGATGTTATCTCTAAGGATTTTTAAAAAGAAATCGGTCCATTTTGAAAGTCTAAATAAGAGCCTGAATTTCAAGTCTTAAGTGGCCTACATTTTCTGAAAGTAGTTTGTTTTCTGAGGGTGCAAGATAGTGAACATGAGCTATGAATGCATGGAGATTCAGGGTTGTTGCCCTCTGCTGCCCTTTTGCAGAGTTCATCAGTATCCTTGGAGCTGCCTTGATGAGACCAAGTTGCTCAGGGGTAATTCATCGCTCAGGTTATTGTGTCAGACCTTAGTACTTTGAGCCTATAGGGTAAACTATGATTTTAAGATAACAATCAATTTACAAGAAAAGCATATCACGTACAGTGATGAAGAGTTTCATTCAACACTATCATGACCTTCCCAGTGGTACTAGAAGACCCAACCTATAGAGAAACACGGGGCCTGTGCTCATTTTGTACCAGTTTATTCTCAGGAGTCTCTGTGAGGAACTGGAGAGCAGAGCCAACTACAAAGATATTACGGCCTCAAACCTTTAGAAATGTTGTGGAAGCACTCTTTAAAACCATCTTCACACTTACAAGCAGGCCTGTTCTGATGACTCCACTTGACTACACAGTCACGGCTAGTTAAGCAGAGGTGCCTAGATGAATTCTGATGGACAGTTGTCACCTGGATTCCTTCAGCTTGCTCCACAAATGTGTTGAATGAGCCAAATGTGTAAAGGAGCCCAAAGCCCAAGTGCCCAGCCACTCCCTGCTACAGACCATCATTCCTGGCACACATATTTATGTCACTGTTTTGTACTAACCACCAAAGAAATCAGTGAAAAGGAAGAAAATAAACCACTGAGGATCTGATCATCCCCTGAACAAGATCACAAGGACGCATTTGCAGAAAAGGGTTTCTCTAATTTCCCCTTGTGGTGGTGGTGAGGTTAGGAAATAGTCATAATAGCATAAGAACTGCTGTCTCTGGAAGCTGCTGAGAAAACTCCAACCATAATAGAAGAGCAAGGCCTCTTGGTGTTTCTTACAATGGATTTAAAGCCCCGCCCGCCCTACCCGGTCGTATTTGCATATTCTTTTGAAAACCACACATTGAGCATCTACAGCTCCAGCTGATGTCATCGGGCACAGCATGCAGCCACTAGAAGTGGGACAATTATAATTTTTGTAGCTGATTAATCATCATGAAAAAGTAACAGTCAATTGACTCAATCATACATCCATGGTGATTAATCACACTTCACTTGTGTTTTTTTCCCCCAAGTATTTTACTGACAGTGCAGATGTTGGTTGATTTTCTCCTTTAGCCTTTCACTTGGTCACAGATGTTAAGTAATCACCTTGTCCTGATACTCGACTTACCCATAATCTTCAGTATTACAAGCCCTTAAAAGAAAATGTGCTATTTTCTTAGAAATCAAATGGTAACATAGTTATTACCTTAAAAAAAAGACAGGTTAATCAATATATGAAATAGCCATAATTGTACTCTGTAATTACAGATGCTTTTTTTTTTTAATAATCATGCTACTCCCCCAGTTGTTCCCCAATGGCATGATTGCTGATAAAACACTGGGAGAGAGAGTTGTTTTTCTTCCCTCCTCCTCGAGTGTTAATAGCTCAGTTCCACTTAGATTTAATTCAAAACTAGATGTTCTAATCCAGATTCATAAAAGGCCTCACCTGGTTGTGTTTCACTTCTGGGGCAGACGTAATTTACTCCTGAAAACAGAACAGACCTCGTACCACACTCTCACCTCGCATAACAGTTTCAGAGGTCTCAGTTCCCGCCCCATGAGAGAAGCTGAACTGTTCTGCTGGTGCCATCTTTATAAAATTGTCACATATGAATTGCTGATATTTAAGAAGCAATTACAAACTTACCAGTCTGTTGGTAAAAGAGGAATATTCAAGAAATATTCTCAATAATAATGAATCCATTAAATCACTTTTAGGGACAAGTGATGACCTAGTTTGTATTCAAGGCAATATGGATGCTTCACTTCAGGCTTCTTTTGGTGGTGGTGGGATTAGCAGGTGAGGTATGTTGAAGATAGGATGCAGTCAAGCCCGAACAGACAGATTTGTCTGTCTAAGTTCTTAAATGGAAATGCCTGATCCTAAGGGAAAAGCAAGGCAGCTGTCACAAAGTCCCAACTCCACATCCCTGATCCCTGCCCCGCAGACTGGCTTCCATGATTTCAGACTCTCCAATCATAGAAGAAGGTATCATCTACCAGTACTGACCTTCAAATAATCTTTGAGATCATTTCCTGTGCTGGAAATTGCTTTCCTGCCATGATAACACAGCACCATTGAGTTCTGTCCTGGGTAACTGTCTTGGTACTGTTAATAAAGAGCCTTGGGTTGGATATAATTGTTAATAAACTAATTCTAAAAATCCACTCAAATGTCACTTATAATCAGGATTTTCTGCTGGGCTAGGACCCCTGGGGAAACCTTTGAAGCTGTAAATCTTGTATGCAATGGCAGGGAGGAACCTAACAAAGTAGAGGGCCACCGTTGCTTTCTGGTTTAGTTGTTTAAAATGATCACATATGATGAAGCTCAGAAATACTTGCAGCTGTGAGGACCAGAAAAGAAAGTGAGCGATGGGGTGAAGAACCGGCAGGAGACCCTCCAACTAAACCCAGTCCTCTTTGGATGTGCCAGAGGGAGAGGTGAAAAGATGTTATTACTTGTAATTTATAGCAAGAACATCAAGGCACAGAAGATAATATAAAAGCATTTCAGGGAGAAGATACCCATGACATGAAACTATTTAAAACAATTAATCAAAAAAGCCTAATTATTCAATTAGATGGATAAATGAATCTTCTTAAAGTGGATATGCAAAAAAGAGAGTGATGATGAAATCTTTTAAAGGGAAATGAGTGTAACAAATCAGCTAAATATGATCTTTAAAAAATTCTGAATAATAAGTCAGTGATTATGTTTTAATTGGGCTTTAGCTTTATTATAATTGAGGACACTCATTATCTTGTTTTATTGTATTTATGATTTTAATATTCATATCATTTGGTACTTTATCTTTGTATACTTTCCGTCAGTGCTTGTTGCACTTCCTGGCTGATTAGTGCCTGGGTCAGTGTGAAGTGAATACAGATGTCTCAATAATGACCGGCAGGAGCGGTGCACTGATTTTCAGTGTTTGAAGGTCTTCTATAAAGTCGTCCTTTGTGCAATTGTGAGGGTTATTTTTTTCTCTTATTTTTTTTCTCTCTCTCTCACCATGAGCAGCACTGTCGGTAGGAGCCCTCTAACAGAAAACTATTTTTCACTCTGAAGGGGATCAAGGGACTTCATTTTGGGGTATGATAAGCATTTCTAAAATGACAACTTATACATGCACATTTATCCTATCTTCAGAAAAAAATATGTTTCATGCAAACAGTAACATCTAACTGAAAATTCAAGCTCTTGATCAGAGTATAAAACTGAGGGCAAAACAGAGCTTCCAGACGATCAGATAAACCACTCTTTGTTCATAGAGAAGGGCAGTTGAGCCAAAGATTATTTCCAAGTTTTTGTCAATCACTTTGCCCTGTAAAAGGTGCACACATGGCTGATTGCTTACACACTCAGATTCAGCCAAAAGGTGCAGTCAGAACGGGTCGGCAACTGTTCAGCGCCTTACACGTACAGAGAGCTTTAAATGGGCCTTTGAGAAGCAAAGAGGGTGAGCATTTAGTGTGTGTGCATGGGAGTTTTGTGAGCCCAAGTGACAGACGTGAGTATTTAATCCATTTTTTAAATCTTTCAGATGACTCAGTGGCAAGAATTGCGCTTAAAATTTTATTTAGGTCTATAGTTTTGCTGCCAGCCATGCAGAGATTAGGAGGTAAAGAAAGACTCTACCTTGTCCGACAGCCAGATAAATTTATCTTTTCTGGCCCATCATCCTCTTAGTAAAATAACTCAATGAAAAAATAATGAACGAGTAAATAAATAAATAAATTTGAGGCAAAACACATGCATATCTGATGGGTTGTGAGATTCTGAGAGCTCTAGTTTGCCTAAAGGTCACTTCTCTAAACATTGCAGTGAAAATTGTTTGAAAACTTGGCATAGCACTCTGGAGCGCCTGGATGGCTCAGTCGGTTAAGTGTCCAATTTCAGCTCAGGTCATGAACTAATGGTTAGTGATTTCAAGCCCCACGTCAGGCTCTGTGCTAACAGCTCAGAGCAGGAGCCTGCTTCGGGTTCTGTGTCTCCCTCTCTCTGTGCCCCTCCTCTGCTCAAGTTCTGACTCTGTCTCTCTCCCGAAAATAAATAAACATTAAAAATTTTAAAAAATACGTGGCATAGCTCTTTACTGATGGATATATTTTTATGATCATATTTTTAAAAAGAAAAATTGACTTGTAATATTAAGTCATATTGTGTGTTTTCTATGACGTGCTTTCTAACTAGCAGATCTTTGGCAAGTGCTCCTATTTGAAGCAGGCTCTCTCAACTCTGGCATTATTGGCCTTTGGGGTCAGGTAATATTTTTGTTGTGAGACGCTATCTAAACACTGAAGGGTGTTTAATAGCATTTCTGTCCACCTTAATCATGCCAGGAACACAACCTTTCCCTCAGTTTTTACAATCAAAGATGTAACAGACATTCCCAAATGTCCCATGGGAGGCAAAATAGCACCCCCATTTGAAAAGTAGTGCTTTAAAGACTTAGTTGACAGTAAGACATTCTCTTTTAAGTTTACTAACTATTTTGAAAGAGAGAGGGAAAGGGAGAGGCAGGGAGAGGTGGAAAGAGAGAACCCCAAGCAGGTTCCAGCATCATCAGCATGGAACTCAACACAGGGGTCCATCTCACAAACCTTGATATCATGACTGAAGGAAGCAAAAACCAAAAGTCAGATGCTCAACCAGCTAAGCCAACCAGGTACACCTGACAGTACGACATTCTTAAAACAATGATGGTCCACAATAATATAGTAATGGATGAAACACCTGGGTGTCTCAGTCGTTTGGGTGTCTGATTTGAACAATGCAAAGCCTGGAACCCGCTTCTAATTCTCTGTCTCCCTCTCTCTCTCTGTGCCTCCCCCACTCATGCTCTGTCTCTCTCTCAAAAATAAATAAATGTTAAGTTTTTAAATATAGTAATGGATAATCATAAAAGCAGGCCACTGATCATATATACTGGAATTTGGAAATTGGGAAGGGTTGCATGATTTTCTGCTCAGTTTTCTGAGAGGCTAACTAGTACCATCATCCATAGTATTTTCAAGTTTTCCCAGGGATGAAAAAGAAGTATTATGAGAAGCTGGGATGTTTTAACTTGAAGAGAATTAGTAAATTTACTGGAATATAATAATAATGATAGTGATAATAACAACAAGGATAATAATAGCAGCGTCCATTTAACCAACACAGTGCTAGGCAGCCTTATAGTCACCTACTCGTTGAGGTTATTTTATCATGAACAGTTTCTCAAGGGAACAAGCTCAGATTACTCTGCTTCATCAATGCTCTAGCTTGGTGACTAGAGGCCATGTCACAAATAAGTTGACACCCTTTCTCAAGGCTGTCTGTATCTGGGCTCCTGGGTCGACACCAGGTGTTTAGTTGAGTACAATGACTTAAGTGGTTCCACTTTGAAAATGTGGAAATGGCTCCTTTAACTACCTTTATTGTACTTACTCTGGTTTGAAAAGCTTAAAAAGCAGCACATTTTTCTCCTTAACTTCTTTGTAACTGCTGCTAGGATTTATCTTCTATTTAGTTGAGTCTATTTATTTATTTATTTATTTTTAGCTTTTTAAGTGTTGTATGGTCCTCTCCTATGCTGGTCTCCCTGTTTTATAATTTCTGAATTGGGGTCACCCAACACACTTCTCATTCCATTTCTCTGTCTCCCAAGATGTGACTTCCCTTTGAGCCTCTCCTCCTAAAGAGAATTTCCTTGTCCTTTAAGAATCTGAGCCATATGATCTCAGAGTAAGTGAGCTCACAAGTCACTTTCACTATGATGGTTCTAACCCAACTACACAGCTTTTCTCTGTTCTGTTCTTAGAGTCACTGCAGGTCATACATAGGCTTCCTTCACATGTTCTTCTCCCCTTACCATGAAATATGAGGTCTTTAAGACCTCTCTCTTCAAGCTCTGTGCACCATAGCTTTGACTGGGAGTGAAGAGCTTCTGCCTAGAGTACTTTAGGAATGTTAACACACAAGAAGGAAAAGAAAGTCCTCAGGGATGGCAATTCTACTCATTTTCCTCTTTTGAAAATTTACCTCTTCTCCCTCAATTGCAGGACAAAACAATAAACAAAATTTCTAAGCATAATACTCAGGAGCCACAAATTGCCTCCAAACATGTACAATTGTTTTTCGTGTATGTAAAACTTTCAACTACTTGTGTCATATTGCATGTGTTACTCTAGTCAAAAACATTTTTCCCGTTCAAGAATCTTATTGGCAGTGTATATGAATTACCTGAATTGAAAGATAACATATTTTTCTACATACAAGAAAGATGGAAATCTATTCCTTAACTTACATAAAGAAGATTTCATGACATTCCACTCAGAAGCCAGTATCATAATTTTATGTCAATCATTTTAACAAGAAACTTTATTATTTCTCTTCATGATATAATGTATATCAAGTTGGGAATTTAGTGATTCTCTTCAAAGATGCAGAAATAAAGTGATTCAGTATTTTAAGGTGTTTTTCTGTTCTGAAATTAAATTCAGAATAAAAATGTAGTGATACAAAATAATACACACATGAGTGAGGTTCTAAAAAAGTTATATAAAATTATAAAATAAATAAAAAGAAGAAGCGTTCACAAAGTCAACCATCTCATTAAAATTCCTTTTTGCTGGGTTAGCTGAAAGACCATGAAAAAAAACCACCTGCCATTCAGTTTAATTTCTTGTGTTTAGAGCTCTATAGCATTCTGTGTAAAACTAATCAATAAAAAGGATTTATGAGACCTTGAAATAGAACAGTCGAAAAGAGGAAATTATAGTCAGTTTTAGTTATTAAAGATTTTCACTACTAAATTTAGTATAAGGGAAACGTTATACATCTTTTTTAGCTGAAACAGGACATTTATCAAATGCATGGATTGGAGGGACAATTGTGCTTAGACCCACTATAATGTGTCTTTATTTGTTGCTCACCATTTATTGTTGGCTGTAGTAAAGTAAGCCCAGACAGAAGGGAAACAGGGTTGGAAAAACTATGTTAAAAAAGCAAAACAAAACAAAACAAAAAACCAAATAGACACCGTGAGCCATGACCTAAACACGAAAGAACAAAAGTATCTGTGAATACAGATCCAGTTCATATTAAATTGCTCTGACTCTATTTTTAAAAGAATGAGGACAAGGAAACAAGTAGAGAAGTGATATAAAGGAAAAGGAGGCAAAACTCGCCATCGCTTAAATGACTTTTCAATATTATGGAATCACAGTTTAGTTTTGATCATACTGGAGACCAAGTTATTACTGATTTTCCTTTATTTTTGGCATCATAATATTTGCAGTATCATGAGCATTTCTGAAAATATCTATGCCTGGACTATGTAACATTGTTGCTTAGTGACAATAAGTTTTGAGAGAGCACCTCAAAGTGCTCTAACACTGACTGCAATACAGTCTGGAGGCTTTTACTTAGATTCATTTCTTAGCAAGGTAATTTGAGAAAATTCAAGAATTTCACTTTTGTTTGATGAAATACAAATGACAGATGGAAAATTGCAATATTTTGAAAAGAAAAAATGCAATGATGCACACAACACAAGATTGCCATAATAATAATAGTGCTTAGCATTTACACTGAGTTCTTCATCTGCAAAGTACTTTGCAAACAACTAATGAAACCTCATAACACTCCTGAAAGACAGGTAAGTATCATTACTGCCATTCTACAGATGGAGAAAATGAGGCATGGAGGTTAAGTATCTTTGCCTAAGGCTACTGGAAATAAATGGCAACACCTGGATTAAAGTTTAGGGTCTCAGTCCTTCCTGAATAAAAGACCAGAGGACCAGCATTCTTTCAACCAAAACAATGATGCTTTTAGTGCTAAATGTTTCTCCTTTTGAAAAGATTAACACATCATTCAGTTAGTACTGATTTTCTTATAAATTGCAATGCTACTTGCCTTCAGAAAACAATAGCCTGTTCCCTGTTCCTTTATTCTCCTCATTTATTCTTCTCTCACTGTCTTTACAATTATCCCCAAAGAATGCCTTTTGTGAATGACTAGGTGATGAGAGCCTTTACAGTCAGTGTCACCTGGTGGCAACATTGAGACTCCGGTTTCACTTTATATTAAAGTTACAAATCATATGGATGGGCTTCATTTCAAAATTACGATGACTTCTCATTTCTGATGGGCAATAATTGTTGGAATTTCAAAATCCTATACTATGTGAGGGAAAAAAAATAAGTAGACCTTATTCTTTTCCATTAGTTAACTCTCTTCATAATTCCTGAATCCCCAAATTATTGTTCAAGATGTAGAATGTCACCAAAGAAACAATTCTCAGCATGAAAGCAGTCACCTCATAGATTGCTTGTTTTTGAAGGTGTTGCTGCTGTTTACTTTTAGAAGTCACCTAGTTTTTAATGAATATTCTGCAGAGCTGGAAGTGCATTATGGGAAACTGCAAAAATTTGAGGACAAGGTTCCTTTTCTTTTTCTTTGTAGGATCAACAGCGTTGTTAACCTTAAAAATAAAAGTGCCAGTTATTAAACAGGCAGAAGAAGGCTTTATTAGGAAATAAAAGAGAATTACAATCCCAGACAAACAAGCTGGGACAAAACCATAGGGGAGTCCTCCACACTCAGGGGAGGACCACTGTCTTATAAAGCAAAGGCGAGAGTTGGAAAGACTGTTAGAAAGGAAAAGTCCACTAGAGTGAACTGGGAGTTCAGAATATGATGGCTTTTCATTGGCTAACCTGGGACAGTCTTTTATTGGCTGAGCTACTGCCAGAGAAGGAAATTCTTCTTCCTGTTGGGACAGTAAAGTAGTTATCTATGGGTCAAGTCCCTCTGATCCTGTTGGATTTGCAATCGAAGCAATATGGAGGAGCATGAAAGCTGCCCCTGTGAAACCTCCTGACTCCACTTTTTTTCTCCTCCTGACTCTATTTTAATCAGGTTTCCCTTTATTAATTTTTCAACGACCCTCATATTTTCATATGTACATATGTGTATATTCCCAGCCCCTAAGATCTCACATGCCAACCAGGGGGAACAGGATTTGACACAAGAGCAAGCAATGCACTAACGCTGTGGGATGTAAATGTATAATTAAGTCATAGTCTGCTATCTAATAAATATGTTGAGGAATTCCAGAAAAGAACAGAGATAAATTTTGTCTGCTTATGTACTGAAAACAGATTTGTCAAACCTCTGATTTGTGCAGGTGACCATTATTTGAATACTTCGATTCTGAAAAATTACTCTTGTAAACTTGGATTTTAGAGTCCCAAACAATGAAAATTTTCTAAATTTATAATGTAGTGATGGTTTCACAACTCCATGAATACACTAAACACATAGAATTGAACAGTTACAATTATAGATTTTTTTGAGAATTACAGCTCAATAAAGCTGTTTACAAAAATTTGCCAAGCCTTTCCACATCCTCCCTTTATGGTGGTTGTTAGCTTTCAAGAACTATGCTCTATCAATTTATAGCATACTCTTCAGAGTATTTTTGTATTTAAAAATTTTTTTAATGCTTTTTATTTATTTTTGAGAGACAGAGAGAGGCAGCTCGAGCAGGGGAGAGTCAGAGAGAGAGGGAGATACAGAATCCAAAGGAGGCTCCAGGCTCTGAGCTAGCTGTCAGCACAGAGCCCAACACGGGGCTCTAACCCACGGACTGTGAGATCATGACCTGAGCCGAAGCCAGACGCTTAACTGACTGAGCCACCTAGGCGCCCCTGTTTTTGTATTTTTAAAGGACTTTTCCCCCCTCACTTTCTTATGATTCCAGGAGTCATTTGGGTGCCCAGCTCCTGCCCACTCTCCACACTTATCCTACCCAATGAGAACACTATTGAGAGAAACATTGCTGTAATACCAGATCAACCGACATGGGTCCTGTACCCACAGAAAGTGAAACCATCTCCTATTCAAAGGAAACTACAATTTATGAGGAAGACAGAGTAATTTCTCTGTCCTCCCAGTTACACAAAAGATTCAATGCTGTCATTGTTACAATTTGACACCCCTCACCCCTGGAGTTCAAGGTTCCACCTTGACTCTTTCTGGTTAGCTGGTTCCTCTGTCTGTAGAAGACAACAATGGGCAGGGACCATGACTTCAATGATCTGTAATTCCCACAGGAAATAATACAATACTCATAGTGAATTTTGCTAAGTAAATCTGTGAAAGATTGGATTCATTGGTGATTAAATGGAACTACTATTTTCATCATTTCTATTTTCTCTTTGCTTCCCCACTTCTTGTTGCCAATACTCTATGAAAACATACTTGAAATGACAACAGAATATTCTAAAAAAGTGAATATATCATGATTTATCCAACCATTTCTTGATTAGCATATAGTTGGAGGTGTGTCAATAAAAGTAAAGCTGTGATTCCTACTTTTCACTAATGTATACAGTATCTTCTGAAATACCCTCATCCGTAGGTTTTGTTCCAACTCTGTTATCATTTCATAGTTAATCTAATGTTAAATCTTTACTATATTAGTGTATGTGAATTGTTTAATCTCTTTCTGCTGGTTTCCAGAAGCCCATAGTAGGTTTGACCAATTATTGTACCACGTCCAAATGTATGAGAGTTTTCCTCTCCCTCCACCTTTGGCATTTTTGCAATCTGATTTCTTTCAAATAAATAAAATAATTCATTTAAAGTATATTTCATTTTAGCCATTCTGACCGGTGTGAGGTGGTATCTCAGTGTGGTTTTAATTGTATTTCCCTGATGATGAGTGATGCTGAGCATCATTTCATGTGCCTGTTGGCCATCTGGATGTCCTCCTTGGAGAAGTGTCTGTTCAGAGTGGTTAAAATGAACAAATCAAGAGACTATAGATGCTGGTGAGGATGTGGAGAGA
>NC_043706.1:84790435-84885814 GCF_006229205.1 Suricata suricatta
GACAGATACCATATGTTTGCACTCATAGGTCTAACAGGAGAAACCTAACAGAGGGCCATAGGGAGAGGAAGGGGGAAAGAGAGTTGGGGAGAGAGAGGGACACAAACCATGAGAGACTATTGAATACTGAAAACAAACTGAGGGATGAAGGGGGAGGGGAAAGGGGGAAGGGGGTGATGGTCTTGGAGGTGGGCACTTGTGAGGAGAAGCACTGGGTGTTATATGGAAACCAATTTGACAGTAAACTATTATAAGAAAATTTTAAAAAATAAAAAATAAAGTATATTTTATAATGTCCCATAAAAATGATATCATTATTAATTTTGTTACTTATAATGATACAGATACTTGTCCACGTACTAGGAAAATAATGGTATCTGTCTTAAATTTGTCTTTCTTTCATTATCAATAAGTTGAAAAATGTCCTATCTTTATAGATCATTTTTTATTTCTTCCATGAATTTTCTTATTCTCTCTTTTATTTGTTTATATTAGAATGCTTCTCTCTTTTTTTTTAACCTTTATGTATTTTTGAGAGAGAGAAGGAGACAGAGCATGAACCAGGAAGGAACAGAGAGAGAGGGAAACACAGATCTGAAGCAGGCTCCAGGCTCTGAGCTGTCAGCACAGAGCCCAATATGGGGCTTGAACTCACAAACTGTGAATTCATGACCTAAGCTGAAGTCAGACACTTAACTGACTGAGCCACTCAGGTGCCCCCAGGTGCTTCTCTTTTTATCTAGATTTTTAAGCATTTTAAATGTTGTAATAATATTAACTTGTCATTTTTGTCTTAAATATTTTCAATGATTTTTATTCCTTCAGTTTTTTGACATGAAAATTTCAAATTATTAATGAAATATATTGATCTTTTAAAAAATTTTATGTACACCACCATTTTTATATTTAGGATAGGTTTGCTCAAATTTTAATCTTTGCAACACTCCATCTTTAAAAAGCGTTAAATAAATAAAATTATACAGCCTAGTAAGTTTGGAGAAAATGAAGAGGTATAAACAAACCTAAGTGGTTTTCTCTCATGTTTCCCATGCTTTTAGGAAGTTAATATGGATTAAATTTCCAGTGAGGGAATAAAAGTGTACCACATTTATAGAACGTATTTGGCCACAGACCTCTTTGTTGATAGAACATGTCGGAGAACTACTATGGCGCAGAACACACTACAGGTGGCCCTAGGCAGGATTATTGGCCTGTCCCAAGATTATTTTTAAAAAGTTAAACCATACTCTCATTTAGTTTTTAAAGGCCTCATTATTTACTTATTTAACCCTTTCCCTGCCCCCCACCTCAAGGTGTTATTTAGTATATGTTGTAGACTGGGATTCTAACTTTCTTTTTTTACCCAATAATCAGTTTTCCCAATACATGTTTTGTTTAAAAAATCCAGTCTTTTCATCCTTGGTTTGCGATGCACTCTCTTTTTGGCCATATAGAATTCTTACATGTGTATCTTGTCTGTTGAAGTACTATCTGTTCTATTAATCTGACTGTACTTTCATGAGCCAGAACCACCTATTGTTTTAGAATAACAATAAATTTAAATATGTCTTTTAACGTATTTAATTATGTGATTTATTTTCCCCAGAATGTTCATAGATACCTTTACCTATCTATTCTTCAAAATAAACATTAGAATTATTTTATCATGATCCCAAATAGCATGTTATTAATCCTATAATTATTTTACAAAATCCAATGCTCCATGATAGAGATACAGTTTTTGTTCCTATTTTATTGAAGTTATTATTTATATTGCTAGGGAAGTATCTTAATACTCCTTATATAGATTATGTGCATTTCTTAATAAGATATTACTTTATGTGAATAGTACCTTTTCTCATTATGTGCTCTAATTGGTTATTGCTGCTATACAGAAAAACTATCAACTTTTGCCATTTAATTTGTATCCAATCATTGTAATAAACTTTAATATTAATTCTCAGAATTTTGTAGATGGTTCCCTTGAGTTTTTCTATTTAAATAGTCATATTGTCTGCAAATAATAACATAAACTTGCCTTCTCTTATTTCAGTATTATGTTTTATTGTCTTGGTAAGGAAGTCTATATCTGTGTTAATTAGTAAGGTAGTAAGGGTAATAGCAAGCATTCTTGATTTTAATTAAACATAATGCTGGCTTTTTAAGGATAATTTTAAAAATATACTAATGAACATTTTATTCCTAATTTTGTAGGAATTAATTTTTAAAAATCAGATATGGGTGATGAATACTATTGAAAACATTTTACCAACAAATAAGAGCAAAAGAAATCTCTCAGATTTTTTTTGTATCTCTCTGTCCATGTATCTAACTGTCTGTCTACACACACACACACACACACACACACACACACACACACACACCTATGTTTAATGTTACTAAAAAGACTGGCTTTCCTGCACTAAATTCTCTCTAGTGGAGAATTTACAGAATTCTCTCTAAAGCAGTTTCCTAAAGGCTGTGTCTTACTGCTTAATCCTGAGACTGCCACATAATTTTCTTATGTGGTTTCAGATTTCTGTAATAAATTATTTTCAAATTCTACTTGGGCCTCAGGATAATGTTCTAGTTACCTTTTTTTTTTATTAGTCCTTGTCATAATGTTATTTTTGTTTTTTCCTCCTTCCAAAGGATGACTCTTAAATCAGAGTCATCTAGAGTTAGTGTTTGCCATCAGACAAGGTATCAGTTTCCTTTGAAGCTGCTCATGATTTACCAGGTGCTAACAGTATTGCCTTTTTATATCAGCATATACGAAAGAGTACTTAACATCTAGATTTTCAGCCATACATCAGTGTCTAATAAAACTTTATCTGATTCGGTTCTTCTGGACTGAAAGGGAACCATTTTCCAACTCCTAGAGATAAAGGACAAGGGAATTCTCTACTGTACTACTTTAGAAGCTTCTGCCTATTAAACCACTTATGGTTCTACATCTGCAGGATGATGTTTTCTAAAATGTAACTCTCTCTGTTCAACCCTGCTCCATCTACACAGTTGATATATTGGAATCATGTTCTACATATGGATGTACCTAGACTTACAAGGTAGATTGGTCTGAGACATAAGAACCAATGTTCAAGGATCAGAGAAAGGCCTCAGGAGGTAAAGGTGGCCCCCAGCTGACAGCCAGTAAACACACACACACACACACACACACACACACACACACACCAAAACAAAAACAACAACAACAAAAAACAAAAAAACAAGATCTGGCACCATCAGAAATTGGGTTCTTCAAACAGCTGGACTGCCCTGGAAGGAGACTCTCCCCCAGAATCTCCAGATAAGAGTCCCAACCTGCCAACACCTTGGTTTTGGTCCTGAGAGACTCTCAGCAGAGAACAAGCTCAGCCATGTGGTGCTACAACTTCTGACCTACCCAAACTGAAAGATACCAAGTTTGTGCTGATGAAAGCTGGTCAGTTTGTGGTGTCAAGCCCATATTGCTGTCTGACAGTTTGCTTTGTCTCCTACTGCCGCCTTTTGTCTTTCACAGGTGTTACCTCCCATAAGGCCCTTGCAATTAAAACAAAACTTGAGGAGAGTCGGGGATGGGTTCGGGATGAGAATGGGTTGGTACCTTAAAAAACAACACTTCCACATCGTAAGGATGACTGTACCATTGTTCTGTTACATACTGACCTGGAGACTGTATTGCTCTGTATGATGTGTAGAAGAAATGAAGTGTCTTCCCTTGTTTTTCAGGAATCAGGGTTCCTTTGCTGTAGGAAAGATGTCAAAGGATACCATTGTTTATTTTTCTCATAATCTTCTATTGCTCTGCTATTTAATGGAAATCCCTTTCTCAACCAACTGAAGCTCTTACTTACTCTTTCAGTCTTAATTTTCCAGGTTTCTTTGAGTTTACATCTATTCTGTATTCATTGATAATTCATTGGGGAGTTTAGAGACCCTTCATAAAGAGTTACTTTGTAAGGATACACTGGGTAAAAATCTGATGAGACATTCAGCCTCTTCAAGTGAGGATAAAGCTCACAGAAACAAATCAAAAATAGTTTAGTCCATTTTGTTCTAGAATATTTCAATCCTCTTTTAGAAAAGGAGAAGTAAAAAAGCACATTTAGCAGATACTTTGAAACTTCATGTAATAATCATATGACAAGTTACTTCAGAAAAAATGCTATGAAACTACTTAGACCACATGGATTTCTAGAAGTAACTAAGAGAATGAGAAAAGATAACTATGTAGAGTACCATTACATGTAATTTGAAATTATGACTTAGATACAGAAAATTTTTATCCTAACGAATAGCAAGAGGCTTATTTGTCTGATCACTTTTTAAAATAATCCCCAAGGACTTTATAAGTTGCCAATCTGCCATTAGACACTAATATTAGTATGAATTCTTCAGGGAAACAGAATCAGTGGGAAATATAGATAGAGATATATAGATACAGATGATATAGATATAAATACAGATATAGATATACATATTATAAGCAATTGGCTTCTGTGACTATGGCGGTAGAGAAGCAAAAGATCTGTAGTAGGCAGACTGGAGACCCAGGACAGCGGATGGGATAGTTCAGGTGTTCATCCAAGAGCTTAAGAACCAGAAGAGCAAATAGTACAAGCTCTAGTCCAAGTCTGATTCCAAAAGCAGAAAAAGACTGCCCTCCCATCTCAAAGATGGTGAAGTAAAGAGAATGAATTCTTTCTTACTCAGCCTTTTAGTCTATTCAAGCCTTCAACAGATTGGATGAGGCCCACCCACAGTGGGGAGAGCAATCTTTTTTAGTCAGTCTACCAACTCAAATGTTAATCTCCATCCAGAAATGTTCTTACAGACATACCCAAAATAATGTTTAACCAGATATCTGGGGACTGCATGGCCAGTCAAATTGAAACATAAAATTAACCATCACAGCATTCTTTTTTACAGCATTATAACTTAGATTAGTATAAGAACTAAAGAAAATACATTTAAATTCACTTGACAAATTAAAAAAATTGATCCTATATTTTCTAATCCCACTGTTTTATTTAACAAAATGCCTTTATTTGCTATAAAGAAACATATGATATGAAATGTAATGTGGTTTGTTTCAAAGTGTACGGCTATTGTCAATTTCTCTTTTCTATGAGGTAATTCCCTTAACAGTTCACTGAAACTGTACTGGTTTTCCATATTTAGAACCATTGGGCTTCAATGTGAAAAACAATTCATGCCTGACCTGCGTAGCTGTTGACATCTTCCAGTCTTCCATACAACCTTCTCATGATTTGGAAATACACAGTAGAAAGTATTATTTTGGAAAAACTCTCCTTATCTATCTCTTCATATTTAAAATTTATAAATTAAAGATGTGGTATCAAAATGTTATGAAAGTCTTCTTTGTAAAATGTACCATAGAACAGCCTTAACACACTGTAATTCCATTATTCTCATTTTTTAGATAGGGAAGTGTAGGCTTGTACACATGAAATACTTTCTACAATGTCATGGGCCTAGTTAATTAGTGACCGAACCAGAAATGCACAAGATGAGTAAGCAAATGAAAATTAGTTTTACAATATAGGGGTGCCTGGGTGGCTTAGTTGGTTACGCATCCAACTTCAGCTCAGGTCATGATCTCATGGTTCATGGGTTCAAGCCCCGGATTGGGCTCTGTTCTGAGCATGGAGCCTGCTTCTTGGGATTCTGTCTTCCTCTCTCTGCCCACCCCTCTACTCAGGTATGTGCTCTCTCTCTCTCTCTCTCTCTCTCTCAAAATAAATAAACTTAAAAAAATTTATAATATATTTACTTATGCAAGTTTTTATTAATTTTTAAGTATACATTTAATATATTTAATTTAAATATTATATTTAAATAAATTTAAAATTAATGCCATGTGTCACTTAAAGATTTAAACTGCATATGCTAGGAGGTAGTCTCACTTCTTACATTTACCTCCAAAAAAGTTACTTAATTAATTATAGACAAGGAATATAAAACAAAATCTAATATGACATTTGAGCCAAGGGAGCATTTAAAGCTGAAAGCAAACTGGTCATGATCTAATTTGAAGACAATAAACTATCGGCACTGAAATTGATAAGTCAGGTATGCCCACCTTCAAGGAAGTAAATAAACTTTTTATAAAACACTATTTTTTACTAGTAAATATAAAACAATTTGTAACTGACTTTACATTACTGTAATAGGAGCATCTAATGATAATTACACTTTATTTTTCATACACTCTTTCCTCTGAAATCCTCCCAAATACACTTTACAAATAATAATTTATTAATTCATTTAGAAGTACTTCAGTCAGGTAAGGATAGACAAGATCCCCTCACTCTACTCCCATTTTAATGGAATCATCCCATTCCGTTGAGACCCAGTGATCTACTCTCCACATTTCACAATGTCTAGATTTCAGAAAAGTCTTTAGCTCTATAGAGTTGTCCTTTATAAAAATAAATGAAAAGGATCACAATGTTACTTGTATATTTCTCATGAAATCTAAGCACGACTTGATCAGATGCCATTTTTTTTCTTAGTGGGCATATGGCTATAACCATTGCAGAATTCTCTATTTCTGGCTCTATCCCTTTGCCTTCAAGCTGAATAATGCCACTGTTCATACAGACAGCTCTTTTCCAACCACCCTATCTGTGGCAGTTAGAGCCAGCAGTTACCAACTCCCAGCGGTATATGTTTGCACTGAAATTCTTGACAATGTGCTCCACCTTCTCTACCTTTCTCATTTTTGATATGCAATACCCATCTTTCTGAGCAAGGGAGTTAACTCAGCCTAGGTGGTTCCATCATCTATTTCTGGTGTTGTTCATTTTTATTTTTTGTTGCTTAGGTTTATATAGATAAAAGAGATAGTTTTAAAAAACATGGATGTATCAATAGTATATCTGTTTCAGCTACACAAAAGCCTGGACTTAACAATGACTAGGAAAACTTTTCAATGGTCTGGGCTGGCTGGTATGCTGATGTTACTTTTTGGTAACTAGTTTTCTCAGTATTGCAACCATACTCAATAAGTATGCATTGTGTGTCTATAGGTTACATAGTGGAGACTTTGTTCTTACAGGTGACTGACTTAAAATATCTGGACTTCTGTACTGGATTAACATCTGGATAATTTTTCATAGTATTTTTATATGAGCTGCACCAAATTTGATAAAGTCTCAATACACGTGTTCTTTAATTTGGTTCTCAGGAATTTAAGTTCAGTGTATCTGCATAGGAAATATCCACCAAATATAGAAAGTTACTTCTTTTAAGAATCAGGAATTCACTGGGCTACAGAAATCACAATTGTCTACATGGAATTTGGGCATCCTTTCCAAGAACTGATCCAATAATACTCAGTTTATAAATTTTATTCTTTTAATGTTTATTTATTTATTTTGAGAGAGAGCATGCATGCGCAAGCAGGGGATAGACAGAGAGAGGGAGAAAGAGTGAAAGAGAACAGGTCCCAAAGGTGCAGTGACGAGAGAATTAAGAAGCAGGGGCTATGACTCTCCAGGAGCCAAACATCGGTCTCCTGGCTCAAGCCTCTCTAATTTTGCCATTTGTCTGATAACAGCAAGCACATAACGAAGTATTTGGTGTCTTGACAGGTCACGCTCCGGTGGTGTATTCCTGGGTCATGAGCACATCTGGCGACGGACGAAACATTCTTATCCCTGGCCTGGCGCCTATATGAAGTCCTTCTGGAGAGAACGAGCAGTCCCCGCGGCTTTCCCACCTGGGAGTGGAACTGCTTTCAGTTCCTTGCTGCTCTGTCCCTTTCCTTCAGGACATTCCTATGGTGCCTCAGGCTTCTTGTTCTCCAACAAAAGAGCATCTCAAGTAGTCTGCATGCTTGCACAGAGCCCATCTCGGGGCTTGAACTCAGGAACCATGAGATCATGACCCAAGCCAAAACCCAGAGCCGAACACTGAACCCATTGATCCACCCAGGTGCCTCTCACTTTATAAATTTTAAAAGAGGTTGCCTTGGTGGCTCAGTCAGGTAAGTGTCTGACTGTTGATTTTGGCTAGGGTCATGAGTTCATGGTTTGTGAGACTGAGCCCCGCATCCGAAATCTGCTTGGGGTTCTCCCTCTCCCTCTCTCTCTGCCCCTTTTCTGCTCTCTTGCTCTCAAAACAAATAAATAAACAAAAAAAATTAAGGAAAATTTAAAAAGAATAATTTTGAAAGAATTATTGCAAGCTCAACTTTATAACTGAAGATGGAAAAGTATTACTTAATTTCTATGGATAAGTAACTCTACCAGCACATATTTTTAAAATCAATGGAGTGATTATTCTTAGAGAAGTATCTCACACTTGGACCTCAAGCATTTACAATTTAAGTCTACTGGACATAGAATTGAAAACTTCTTTTGTAGTGAAACAAACCCCAGTGGAATGGTTTCTCACCTCCCTCAGTGCTCATCTTGGCTGAACTCCTTCAGAATCAGAGTAAAGTGAAGAATGCATCCATTGCTCTTACTAAAGTAGAATCACTAATTTTTAAAAGTTGATATTACTTCTTGAGAAACATACTATTAAATCAGCAACATTGTACTGTATCTGCAATTATAAAGTAATAGCATGTTCTGGGGGAGTTGATTGCTTATATCACATCAAAATCAAGTGAAAAAAAAAAGAAGAAAGAAGAAGCACCTAATTGAAGGTGTATGTTTTAAAGGTGTGTTTCCTGGGATTCAGAGGAAATTGCATGAATTGATTATAAATGCTGTTTCATTAAAAATAAAGACCTGTGGAAAATCTCTTGCCATGTTTTCAAAAGGCAGGCATAAGATAGCTTCTTTTAGACTTATTTAATCCTTACAGAATGTCTACTCTGTACATGAATAAATTTCCAACAAACCTAGCTTAACAATACTTGCTTATTATTCCCACCTCCAATGAAAATTGCAAAATTCTTTCTTCAAGTACAATGAAGAATAGTTTAATATTTCCATTCTGAGCCATTTGTTGGTGGCCCTTGTTACATATTTTGAAATTAAATAGTAATTGGAATGATTTTTATCTATTCATTTCAAGTGTATATTTACTGTAAGGTAGACTTCATAGTTTAAATTTCAAAAAATTAATTTTAACTACATGTCTACCAAATTATTTGTGTTAATTCCAGCTGTCCTAAATACCTTAAGGATCCATGGTCTTAATAGTTTCTTAGTACTTTGAAGAAATTATAGACAACTTAGAAAGGAATTTCCTCTAGATACTAAATAAAATGATGGCACTATCTTCTTCAAAGGGCACTCTAGTGCATATTTAAGAGTGTGGGTTCTAGAGCAAGCCTTTCTGAAGTCAAATCCCATGGACCTTGTCACTTTGGGCAAGTTATTTATGTCTCTATGCTTTAACTTCTTTGTCTATAAAGAGGGGTTAATAATAGTGCCTAATTCATCCAGTTGTTTTAGGATCAAGTAGGTTAATGCATATAAAGCATTTAGAATGATGACTGGTACATAAAATACTCAATAAATGTGAATTCGTAGTATTATCAATCTTACCTTCCCATGGTAAATCAGTAACTCTGAGTGGAAGGAAGGTAAGACCCATTCTCCTGAGCCGTCTCAGACTGACTTAGATTAGAGATTCTAAGGGTTCCCACACCTGAAATCTGCCAGGCAACCATAACTCCCATTTTCCTTTTTATTTTGCTACCTTGCCTTGTTCAAAGTGTCTTCAGATGGTAATCCATCATTCTGCCCATTCTTCTACTCAGTGTGCCTCATACTAATCATTTAACTCTAAGATGCTCTAGGCACTGGAATCCTTAAAAATTAACTCCTTTATGGATCCCTTTCTGAGGTCTCATAAAACAAATTCTACTGTAAAGAAATTGGTTGTTCATTGAATTTTAAAGCTAGCGATTAAATTGCTTAATCTCAAGCTATTCAGTTAAGCTTTATTGTCCCATATTAGTTGTGCTTCATCTTACGCTCTTTGGAAATAAAACCGGGGAGACCTGCAGGTCAGTCTGGTTAATTTAGAATATTCATTAGTGGGGAGACTGGTGGCTCAGTTGGTTAAGTGCCCGGCTTCAGCTCAGGTTGTGATTCCCCACCCCCTCCTCGGGTCGTGGGTTTGAGCCCTGTATCGAGCTCTGTGCTGACAGCTCAGAGCCTGGAGTCTACCTCAGATGCTGTGTCTCCCTTTCTCTCTCCCCCTCCCCCACTCATGCTCTGTCTCTCTATGGCTCTTAAAAATGAATAAACATTAAAAATTTTTTTTAAAAAAGAACATTCATTAGGAAAATTCTATTTAAAAATGCAATGTACCATAAATTAAGATACAGATCAAATATCGTATGTAGTTCAAATGGATAGAAAACCTCCTTACTAATATATCTGATGTTTAGATAA
The DNA here is from genome assembly GCF_006229205.1 of Suricata suricatta. Classification (NCBI taxonomy): domain Eukaryota; kingdom Metazoa; phylum Chordata; class Mammalia; order Carnivora; family Herpestidae; genus Suricata; species Suricata suricatta. The sequence continues at coordinate 84,800,821 of NC_043706.1, forward strand.
ACTTCCTCTGTGTGTTCCAATTCCTTGACATGGAATTATAATTCAAGGTTCCAGAGAATGAAAAAAAAAATGTCATCTTTCAAGTTGCTGAACATTATAGTATCAAATGGTTGGAATGAAACTTGAGAAGTTATTTCAGGCCACACTTAAAATGTCCCAGGCAAATGAAAATGTACATGAATCTTAACTATTAAAGAAGCTCCATATCTCCCCGGTCAGAATAAGAGAATGATAGTTCCATCAGACAAAAGTTCTTCATTTTTTATAAGATTTCTTGACTATCCATGAAATTCACAAGCTAGATACTTGCCTTTTTGGAAACTTCTATTAATCATTCAGGTTTTCATACCAATTAACTTTTGGAATGTAGACTTTGGATTTGAGATTGAGTCTGTTTTATGGGATACCTACAAAATGCAACCTGTTCTTTCTATTATCCATTTGGAAGCAGAGGTACAGAGGTTTCTCCACTTGGACAGTAGAACAGAAAAGGATTGAGTATTCAAGGGAACAATATATTAGCCATGAAGAAGAAAGCTGTCCAAGAAAACATATTTTTATTTTATAAAAGATGCTAAATATAGTTGAAGTTGAAGATTTGCTACTAGGTTGTAGCAGGTTTTTTTCCCCCTCCAGTTTAATTAGTTTAGAGTGATAAGAAGGCATCCCAAAAAGACGTCTTGAAGATTTGTTATTTTAATTAGCCAAGTGTATAAAGAGGAAAACCATCATCTAAAGTGAAGAAAACTGAAGGCAATGTAAGCGGTATCAAGAGAAGATAAGATCACCTCACCAACAACACTGGGCTAAATTAAGAGTTTTATGGGCTAATGCAGACTCATAAAACAGCAGAAATGTTGTCTGCCTTTATACATGAGAAAAAATACTCATATGCTCGTATTCCTGCCCAGCACAGTACACATGGACTCTATACTGAAGTTACTTGAATAGCTTCAAACGGTAAGAAGCACCATGATAATTGCCCAAAATGCATGCATCGTATATGCCAGTTTATAAATGACATAGAACATAAATACCATTTAAAGGGGAATAGAAGAGAAGTAAAATATATTTTGGGTTATCAAACCAAAGCATTTAGAAAGAACTTGGCATTTCTTATGGCTAGAACGTCAAATAGTTCACATGATTTAGACTGAATTTTATGTGCATAATTTTGGATTGATTATCCCATACACATTTTTCATATTTGGCCCAGGTTTTCTTTGGCTCAGATGTTTTAAGTGCTTTGTGTGCATGGCTTCTGCATTAACATTGTACTGTGTCTATTTTCTGATCTGTTATTAGTATTATCAATTGGAACCCAGGCAAACTTTTACACAAAATGAAGGTTAGAAATGAAAATCGTCAATATCTTTTAACTGTTAACCCAGGCCTGAGGTAGTCTGCATAAGCATCTGCTCTGCATTTCCAGAGATCGCTGTTTTTCTACCTTCACTCTCTAATTACACCTTCTGGGAGACAGGAATTTGTACCATTTTGCCCTTCATTTGCATCATCACAGCAACTGTAGCCTTCATGTCCCTTTGCCTGATAAGTTGCAAGGTTTTGGTTTCTGCTCGCTGATTATTCAGCCAGGCTTGCCTCTCCTTGGAAGGCTCCAAGGACGTTGCTATTTCTCCTTCGGGCTTACAGCACACACTTGAAAAAACCCGTCTTGCCTTCCATCTGAGTCAGATGTTGGTGCAGGACATCCTCTCAGCTCAGGTGCCCTTTCTGAAGACTGGACTGTGCCTACATTAGGGCTATAAAGCACAGACATGTTGGAGGCTGAATACATCTTTGCGTTCACTTGACAATTAACCCTTGAGAAGCATGCCTTTCAGCTTACCTGTGGGTTTGGCTTTCATAGCAAATTCATTATTTTCCATGTTTGGCAGAAGGAGTAAGATATTCTGTGTCTTTCCTAGGGCCATATGAGCATGCTTTCTCAGTATATGCACATCTAGGGCATTTAATCAAGTACTTATTTGAAGTGTCCCATTGATCATAAAATGATGCTTAGTCTAGATTTTTTATTCTGGCTTATAAATTCCTGCATGGGAGTTAGATGGTACTGCTCAAAAACTACAAAAGAACTAAATGAAATTTGGAAGAAATCAGGTTGACAGTGCAAAATGAAGTCTTCAGACATTCTCAATTATTTATCTGAAAGTTTATGTAATGTAAATGGTTAAATTAGAGATTTAACTCAAACATTGAGATCATTGTGGCTATATGTGAATGATTCCTAGAACTCAATTCAAAGTGTCTATAAAAGTCACCTAAAATCCAGTTTCCTATGAATTTATGATTAGGTCAGATATGATGCTTATGCAGTTGGTTTTCAGATACTTTTGACATTGATGAAAAATTTTCTAACCAAACTCTCTTTGACCAAAATAAGTTTTCTCCTCTGTTTTCTTGATTGTAAATTAAGAAACTGATCAAACTTGATCTATTCTCACTAATCATGAAACTTTTACCTGGAAATTGCCTCACAAGTGATCAGAATTAAGAAAGAGAACATGAAAAAACTCATTCTGCCTAAGAATTGAATCATGCACATAGCCAAAGAGGACTTAGTATAATAGTTACATCAGATATCACTTTAAATTGTTTCTAGTATACATTACCTTAGCACCTTTGCAAAGTAAAGATACAAATTAAGTGTGCTAGAATCTAATGCATTGTAATGATCTGTAATCATAATTCAACTAACACACAAATCATCATTCAATGGCGTACTTCTTGGAGGTTGCACTAAGATTAACCAAACAGATAAAAACAGGAAGGAAAAAATGATTGCCTGAAGCTAACAAACAGTGAGAACATTTCAGGTATTTGAAGACAGTTACTGAGATCCAAACAAGCCTTTTCTTCTTTGTACTAATTACCATCTTGCCTTAAACTGTTGCTCTGCAGGGCTTCTCCTGAACATTTGGACTTAAAGTATATTCTTTTTTCATCAAGTCTTGGCATTCGTTGCCACATCTTCAGTTTTCTGTAAGATGAGTTCTCATTTTAAGTATATAACTTGCAGTGTCTCATGCAGATTATAAACTCTTCAAAAACAGGAACACAGAGAGAAAGAGATTCTATTTGCCTTCCAGTGATGAATTTCTGAGTTTGTTTGTATCACCTCATCCTACATGAATCAGTCCCATGCCTGGAAATGGTTTGAACGTATCTAAGAGATTCAGGATAAGACAGTGGAAAATCATTAAGTATCAATTAAGTAATTCTAATTCCACAGTGAAGGATATCTTTAGGAAACTATAGATGGCTGAAACCCAGACATAAGATATGTTGGATTCAAGACTTCGTATGTCCTTTGGGAAGTCAAAAATGTTAGTAAAGCTAACATATTTGAGGTTGATATATATCCCAGAATTGGAAGATATTTGTAAATTCATTTTTCTACTGATTGAAAACCCATATTTCAAGAAGTATTGATTACTGAATGTCAAACAATAGGGTAACGGTTAAATAAATTTTGGTTAAGTAATTACAATGGGGCTACACAGACTTTGAAAAATGAGGTTATTGTGTATACACTGACATGAAAGCATGTCCATAATATATTGTGAAATGAAAGAAACAAAGTTGTTTTATAATGTGTATTATACAATCTCATTTTATTAAAGACACACACATACCATTGTTCTAATATAGGAACTACAAGGTATATGGAAACATTAATGACCTAATTTTTTTGGATGGCAGAAAGCTGAGTCATCAGGTCTTTCCAGAACAAGGCACACATCAGCCAGATGTAAAGAATGGATAGGAGTTAAAACTGATGAAGATAAGACAAGGAAAGGAGAGTATTCTAGGAAGAGAGAAAAACAGAATCTATTTGAGTGTTTGAGAAACCAAGAGAAGTCAAGTGTAGATTACAGAATGTGAGTAGGTAGTGTCAGAGATGAACCTAGAGGAAGCAGAGCCATATTGCAGAAGACACTGTATGTCTAATAATGATTTCCACATTTTTTTGAGATTCTTTAAAGGGTTTTTAACAAGGAAGTGTTATAATCAGACTTATGTCAGAAATGTTACCATGCTGGTTTCCTAAACAATATTAGAGAGAAACAAGAGTGGAAAAATGGAGAACACTTTTGAAGAATTTGTAGTAATGTTGGCAAGAGATAGTTTTGGACTAAAAGTATTACAAGTAGTGTTAGAGGAAATTGCTTGAATTCATGAGTTCTATAGGGGATAGAACTATAAGCCATTCACTGAGATAATGTACCCAGGAAGAGAAGAGATTTTTAGCAGTAGCCAAGGAATTCATTTGGATACCCTGAAGTTGAAGGCCTTCTAGTACATATGCTTGGAGATGGGCAGTGGACAAATGGAGAGGTAAATATGAAATTTAGGAGATACATATAAGCTGGGCTTACTCATTTGAGATCATCAATATGTGTCTGTAAGGGAGAACCCAAGTTCACTCAAGGGGACTGTCACATGATATGAGAAGAGCCTTGATAGATTACTGAAGATCAACGACATTTGGGGGCCCAGAGGAAGAAAAGAACTGACCAAAGGAGAAGGGGAGGTCAAAAGAAAATCATGAGGCCACATAATCATAATACATAAACATTTTAGTAAATTTTAGCAATTATTCCTGGCCAACCATAGAACAGGGTGTTTCATGAGGCTGGAAAGCTTCAAATGGGACTCTATCTAATTTTTTGTAGTATCAGTGAAGATTTTCTTATATTGAGCAACATTTTTAGGCTTAAAGACCTCAAAGGGAAGTCCTTTTCCTTTTGTGTTTTTTATTGAAACCCTATAATACTATATCACTATGTAGAGCCTATCATGCCCTTTCTAATCAACTCCTGAAAAATTTACATTGGTAAGAGACAAGATAAATGGTATATCTCAGTCTGGCTTCGTTATACAAACCTGGATTATTCATACAATTTGGTGTCAGGTCCACATAAAAACCCATCACACACATGGCTCCCATTTCTGGCATTAGTTCAAATCCATTTTTGTTTGCCATGTGTTGCTCTCATTTTTTATGAGTCTCCAATCTTGTTTTCTCTTCTGAAATTTGGATCCTCATATTTACTCCCATTTCTGGATGACTGTTGGACACATTTTATGGCTCATAGTTGTTACTCTTTCTTGTTTACCTCTTGTTTAGTCTCTTTTATTTACCTCTATATTAGTTAACGGAACTAACTGCTATCAGAAGTGAACTCCTAGAATTTCATAGGCTTAATCCAAAGTACATTTAGCACTTCTTCCTATAACAGTGCCGTCATTTCTGGTTAGTGAATGACTTATCTCAACATGGTGAATCATAGACTCAGACTCATTCCACTCTGTTTCTCTGTCATCCCATAGGGACGCAGAGTTCTCTGAGACCGTTTGCCATGCAGGGAAAGGGAGCAATAACTCTACATGTGGGAGGGAAAACATGAAATTTGGTGCACAGTGAAACGGTTTTAGTACTATCAATTCTTACCAGCAAAGATGTGAATATTTATAGACCAATTCCCCTTACCCATTGGTTGAGGTCTCCTGCTCATTAAATCCCTTTGGCTTCCAGTATGCCACACTTTTGGGCACAAAGGGCTTTATCTTCATGCAAAGAGATACAGATGCAGGCAGCTGGAAATCAAGACCAACATGCTTTAAAGATGTAATTTTTTAAAAGTTAATTTATTTATTCTGAGAGAGAGAGATAGACAAAGAAAGACAGAGAGAGAGAGAATGGAAGAGGGAGAGAATGGGAGGGGGGGAGAGAGAGAAAGAGAATCCCAAATAGGCTCAGCACTGCCAGTGCAGATTCCGATGCAGGGCTTAAACCCATGAACCATGAGATCATGACCTGACCCAAAACCAAGAGTCAGATGCTTAACCAACTGAGCCACCCAGGAGCCCCAAGGCCAACATGCTTTAAAGTGGTTTATTCCAAGCAGTATAGCGGATCCTCAAAAAATTAAAAATAGAACTACCATATGACCCAGCAATCCCACTTCTGGGAATATGTCCAAAGGAAATAAAAAACGCTAACTCAAAAGATATCTGCACCCCTATGTCCATAGCAGCATTAATTACAATAAGCAAGACATGAAAACAGCCTAAATGTCCATCGATGAATGAATGGATAAAGAAGTTGTCACACACACACACACACACACACACACACACACACACACACACAATGGGTTATCATTCATCCATAAAAAATGAGGAAACTGCAATTTGCAACAATGTGGAAGAAACTTGAGTACATTATGCTAAATGAAATAAGACAGAGAATGATACATACTGTATGATCTCACTTAATTGAAGAACTTTAAAAAAACACACCAAAAAAAAACCAAAAAGAAAAAAAAAAGATCAGATCTCTAGTAATGAAAGGTGGGTTGAGATAGTATTTGAGGAAGATGGCCAAAAGACACAAACTTTCAGTTATAAGAAAGTACTAGAGATGTAATGTACAACACAATGACTATAGTTAGCACTGCTGTATGATATATAGAAAAATGGTTAAGCGCGTAAGTAAATCCTAAGAATTTCCATCACAAGGAAAATTTTTTCTTTTCTTTTTTTTGTTTTTATTGTATCTGTATGAGATATGGATGCTAAGTAAGCCTAATCATTTCACAATATATATATGTAAGTCAAACTATTATGCTATCCACCTTAAACTTATACGATGATGTATGTCAATTATATTTCAATAAACTGGGAAAAATGATTTGTTCCAACGCAATTCAAATGGGATACTGCCAGTGTCTATGATAACAGCTCATCACTTCTACTAGTAATTTCTGTAGGGCTGCATTAAATATTAGTATATGAACTACAAAAATTCAGAAGCTCAACACAATGAAGTTTATTCATGCTTATACAAAAAAGTAGTGCTTCCAATTGGCAAGCACCTTGCCACCATTTGTTGTTTTCAGGAAATGATGTTCCTACAGTCTTTTGACACACCTGTCATGCAGTGCTTCAAGTCTTTGCACCAGGGAGTGGAAAAAGAAAAAAAGTGTGCAGAGAGAACATCCACTTGGTTCAGAAAGGATCCACATAATTTTTGCTTCAATATCATTGAGAAGCACTAGTCACATGGCCCCTCTTGGAAAAGTGGTATGAGCCTGGGCCATTGCTTTCCAGCAATGATTCAGAGCTGTGGGACTCCAAGCCTTAAAATAACATGTATCAGATACTTCCACTTTGAACTCTGTGAGGAGGGACCATCAGAAAAGCCCACAAAGGACTGAACTGGATCCAAATTTTCCCTGATCTCTTTGAGCACAGCAACCTTGAACTCAGCACACAGTAATGCTCGATGCAATTGGGACTCTTCCACAGAAGAAACTGAAATAGCTAAGCAAACACATTTTTCGAAGTTGTGTGAATGAACATTGCTCTGCATACTGTTCTAAACCTTGAAGCAGAATATTATACACAGAACTGAATTTCCATATGTGGAAACTGTAAAATTGCTATTTGCAAGTCATGTTCATTTGTATACCAGAAACCTGCCAGCGATGCACCCAAAATTCATTTGTAGCTGCTATTTATAGCAATATCAGCATTCAAGGTTTTATGTAAAAATAGCAAAGTGGAGCTACTGGTATAATAGTAGCTAACATATTTATTCATTCATACATGAATGTTTATTTGCTCCTTGTAGAAAAATATATTAGGACCTATATTTAACATTAAAGAGAAGAAAATTGTGAGGGGGACTAAGAGAAAGACTAAGGTCAAATATCTCAATAAAGACTAGAGAAATACATTAATTAATATGTAGACTCTTTCTGTAGGCCTGTATATTTGTATATTTGACACTATGTCAACAAAAGTAAAGAGCCTTACACACTCAGAGGTCAGACTTTCCTTCTAAGTATAATCATAACCGCAACCCTAACCTCTCAGTGAGCAAAGGTCAGTTAGGAAATGGGTCCGCTCACATAAACTGGGAGCTCTGTGGATACAGAAGTAGGCAAACAATTCCTAGAGGGCTGTGGTGAGGTGGATTGTCCACCCACATAATTTGTCAGTAAATTATTAATCTTTTTCTTCCTCTCTGGATATTTCCTCCCTTAAGCAAACTGTATTTTCATAATTATAAATAGAATTGAGAGATACTTCAAGTTTCCGTTCCAACATGTATTGAGCTTGAAAGTTATTTCTCTCATTCTTAGAATTTAAAAAAAGCTAGACAATCTGACTGTCAACAACTTTTATTCAACCCGTCAGAGAGCTGAGGTCCCAGGACAAATTGCCACCTCAAAATCTCGAGAGACAGGTGCATCCAGGGAGATACGGCCTGGGATCTGCTTACCTGGGAGAAGAATCCCTGGAGCCATAAACTGGTCAGAACGTTTAAAGGTAATTTTCACAAATTGCCGAAGACTGAATGTGGACTAGGAGGAACTCCTGCAGGTCCAGTCTCTTGGGAGCCCCACAGTTTCCTAGCCTTTCCTTCTGGGGACTTATCCAGCTTCTCCTAGGGAGAATCTGTGAAAAATTGTGAGTTATACCCAGAACCTTCTCCGTAATAGAAGCTTGCTCCCCAGGAAAAAGAACTGGGCCATACCACAATTCTGAAACTTTGTCCCAGATAAGGGAAGCTAATTACTCCCCATTCTATTTACTCCTCTCCCCAAGGCCTTTCTGTCTCTCTTGAAGTAGAGGAAAAACAAAAAAACAAACATAGTAAATGGGGTAGAGTGCTTCAAAGAAATGGATTGGATGCACAGAAGCTAGGGGAGAGGAGTAGAGGGAAAAGAGAAATATTATTCCACTGGTAGAGAAATGGAAACAGTTGTGTAGGACTCAGCTCTGAGACAAAATCAGAAGATGTAGAATGTTTGTTGGCCCTACTATACTGCTGGACACATATGTTCCAGTTTCATCACAGCTGAAAGGCCTGCAAGGCAAAGACTTTCTCCTAAAACTAGACAGCAAACCCCAAAGCCAAAGACAAAAACAAAGACATGAGAGGAATTTGAAGCCGCCAGCATCTATAACTGTCATGAATACACACTACACAACAGCTTCTAGCCAAATTAACACAAATCCTCACACACACATATTTCCTCAGCTCTTATTATTGAAAACTACATGTTTGGATTCAACAAAATTTAGTAATTACAAGTTTTGCCAAAAGGCAAGAAGAAAACACATTTTGAAGCATCAAAACCAGATTCAAGCATGACATAAATAGTGGAATTATTAGACAAAGAATTTAAAATGACTATGATTAATATGTTAAGGGCTGTAAAAAAGAAAAAGTAGGCAAGATTCAGGGAGAGATGGGTAATGTAGGCATAGAGTTTGCAACTAAGAATAAATGTAAAAGAAATACTAGAAATCAAAACCCACCAGTAGAAATGAAATGCACCTTCGACAGACTCACCAGTAGACTCAATGCAGCTATGGAAAGAATGGATGAACTGGAAGTTGGATTAACTAAAACTTCCCAAATTGAAATGCACAGAGAAAAAAATAATTAAAAAAAGAACAGAACATCATTCAACAACTGTAAGACAGTGTTAAAAGTTGTAACATATGCATCATTGAAAAACCAGCTGAGAAAAAAAGAGAGAACAAAATCTGAACTTACAGATGGCTGAAAGCTCTCCAAAACCAATGGCAGACCACAAACAACAAACCCAGGAAGCTCAGAGAAAATCAAACATGATATCTACCAAAAAATAAATAAGTAAAAATAAATGAAATAAAAATGCATATATAGACATGCACAAAGACAGATAACCAAAGGCAAAGACAAAAAAAGGGGGGGAAATAATCCTTATATGTAGAGGAACATGCATAAGGATGAAAGCAGACTTCTCATCAGAAAAATTCAAACAAGGGAGAGTAGAAAGAAATCTTTAAAATGCTGAATAAAAAACCACCCACCTTGAATTATATATACATCAAAATTATTCTTCAAAATGAAAGGAGACATAAAGACTTGTCAGATAAAAACTGAGGGAATTTATTGTTAGAAGACCTGACTTCAAAAAAAAAAAATTAACACAAGGTTTTCAGGCAGAGGAAAAATATCATTGGTTAAAAAACATGGATCTTCAAAAAAAAATAATAGTAGAACATAGAGAAGGAATGACTAAAGGTAAAGTAAAATATTTTTATTTTTAATTTATCTAGAATATAATTGTTTAGGTGAGCCTGGGTGGTTCTGTCGGTGAAGCATCCGACTTCAGCGCAGGTCATGATCTCACAGTTTGTGAGTTTGAGCCCCGCTTCATGCTCTGTGCTGACAGCCTAGAGCCTGGAGCCCGCTGCAGATTCTGTGTCTCCCTCTCTCTCTACCCCTCCCTGACTCGCTCTCTGTCTTTCCCTCAAAACTAAGTAAACATTTAAAAAATTCAAATATAATTGTTCAAAGCAATAATAGTAACAATGTATTCAGTAATTGCAGTATTTGATTAAATAACATTGATGACAGCAATATCACAAGGGAGGAGAGAGGAATTGGGAATTCTCAGTGTTCTGTGTTCACACGTCAGTCCATGAAGTACTACAGTGTTATATGAAGGTAAACTTAGATTTTTAAAAATGTATATTGAAAACTGCAGTGCAAAGACTAATCTTTTAAGGAAAGTATAAATGATACTGTAGGAGAGAGGAGATAAAACAAATTGTATAAATTATTCAATTAAAACCAAGGAGGAAGAAAAAGAGGAAAAAAGAAGGCAAAGAGAAAATGCAAAAATGGGAAGTTACAAATACGGTAGATGACTCTCCACCTACATGATCACTTTAAGTGTGAGTAGCCTGACACACCAATTAAAGCACAGACATCGTCAGAGTGGATTTGAAAAAAATGACAAAATATATCATTGGCTCCAGAATATACTTGGCTCTGAGAAAACTGCCTTATATATGAAGAGTCAGATGGTTAAAAGTAAAGAGATAGAGAAAGATACTATTACAAATCTGAAAAAGCTGAGGAGGATATATTAACTTCAGACAAAGCTGACTTCAGAACAATGAAGATTCAGAGATAAAGAGAGGCATTACAGAAGGATAAAGAGGTCAATTATTTAAGAAGACTCAACAATTGTAACTGTGTATGTACCTAACAACACATCATCAAAATAGATAGGGCAAAACCTGATAGAACTGAAGAGAGAAATAAACAAATCTACCGTTACAGTGAAAAACTTCAAAACTCCTCTGTCAATAATTGATAGATCAAGCAGGCAGAAAATCAGTAAGGTTATAAATAACCTGAACAGCACTATCAATCAACTTGATCTAATTCACATTTATAGAATACTCCAAGCTCACATGGAACATTCACCAAGACAGACCACATTTCTAGGTCATAAATCACAGCTTAACAAATTTATAAATTATAAATCATACAAAGTATATTCTCAGACCACAGTGGAATTATACTAGTAATGAATAATAGAAAGATAGTTGGAAAATTCCCAATTATTTCAAAATTAAACAAAACACTTCTTACTGACTCAAGGGTCAAAAATAGAAGCCTCAGGGAAATTTGAAAATACTTTGTTTTAAATGAAAATAAAAATATAACTTACCAGAATGTGTGAGATGCAGCAAAAGCAGTGCTTTGAGGGAAATATATACCATTAAATAGATAGGTTAAAAAAAAAAAAGAAAGCTATAAAATCAGTAACTTCAGCTTCATCTAGGAAACTAGAACAAGAAGGCTAAGTTGAACCAAAGCTGGCAGAAGAAAAAATAGTCATAAAAATTAGAACAGAAATCGACAAAGCTTAAATGAAATAACAGAAATTTAATAAAACAGGAACTTCTTTGGAAAAAAATAAATTAAAATCAATAAGTATCTAGTCAGTCTAATCAAGAAAAATAACCAAAAACACAAATTACCAATACAGAAATGATCTCATAGACCTTCAAAGGATAATACAGGAAAAATAGAAATAACTCTATACCCATATATTTAATAACTTAGATGAAATGGACCAATTTGTTAAAAGATACAACCTAATAAAACTCATTTAAGATAAACCAAATAGCTCTATATCTGTTAAAGAAATAAAATTATTTAAGATCTTTACAAAAAAAGAATACACCAAGTCCACATGAAGTTTGTGTTAATTTCTACCAAACATTTAAGGAAGAAATAATACCCATTCTCCTCAATCTCTTACACAAAATATAAGGAGAGGGAACACTTCCTAACTCATTTTTGGAGACCTGCATTACCTTGATATAAAAACAGCTAAAGACATTACAAGAGAAAGACAACACAAAACTGCAGACCAACATCTCTAATGAACAGAGATGCAAAATCCTTAACAATATGTTAGCTAACCTAATCCAGCACTACATAAACAGGATAGGTAAGTGGGGTTCATTTCAGGCATAGAAGACTGGTTCAATGACAATAAATCAGTCAGTATAATTTATTATATTAACAGATTGCATAAAACATAATCATATCAAAATCAGAAAGAGCATTCAACAAAATTCACTGACTTATGATTTTTAAAATCTTGGGGCGCCTGGGTGGTTTAGTCAGTTGGGCGTCTGACTTCCGTTCAGGTCATGATCTCACAGTTCATCGATTCAAGCCCTGCATCGGGTTCTGTGCTGAGAGCTCAGAGCCTGGAGCCTGCTTGAGATTCTGTGTCTCCCCCTCTCTCTGCCCCTCCCATGCTCGTGCTCTGTCTTTCTCTGTCTCTCAATAATAAATAAAAATGTTTTTTAAAAGTTATGATTTTTAAAATCTAAAAAAAAGTAAGAGTAGCCACTGTGAGAAAATATTTGCCAAACATGTATAAGATAATGGGCTTGTATCCAAAATATACAACAAATTCTTTAAAAAAATTTTTTTTAACATTTATTTATTTTGAGAGACAGAGACAGACCAGGGGAGGGGCAGAGAGAGAGAGAGAGGGACACACAAAATCAGAAGCAAGCTCCAGGCTCTGAGCTGCCCGCACAGAGCCCAATACGGGGCTCGTACTCACGAACCGTGCGATCATGACCTGAGCTGAAGCTGGTCGCTCAACCAACTGAGCCACCCAGGCGCCCCTATACGGCAAATTCTTAAAACTTCATAAGAATAAGAAGCAACTCAATTAAGATATGGACAGGGGCGCCTGGGTGACTCGGTTAAGTGTAGGACCCTCGATCTCAGTTTAGGTCTTGATCTCAGGATCCTGAGTTCAAGCCCCACACAGGCTCCATGTGGGTGTGAAGACTACTTAAAAAATAAGAGAGAAAAATGGGGAAAAGATGTGGATACCCCACCAATAATGCAAAATGCACAGATAATAAATATGTATATGAAAAGATGCTCCATGTAATATGTTATTAGGGAATTTTAAATTAAAATAATGAGATACCATTATACACCTATTAAAATGGCTACACTGCAAAACCTTACATTACCAAATGCTGATGTGATGTGAAGCAACAAAGAACGCTCATTCATACCTGGTGAGAATGCAAAATAGTACAACTGCTTTGGAAGACAGTTTGGCAATTTTTTACAAAGCTAAACATAATCCGATAATAATGATCCAGTTTGTGCTCCTGGGTCCTTACCCAACAGAGGCGACAACATGTCTATATGAGAACCTACACACTAATTTTTGGCAGCTTTATTCTCAATCACCTAAATTGAAGACAACCATGCCGTTCTTCAGTAAGTGAATGGATTAACACACTGAGGCATTTCTGGACAGCAGGTCATTATTCAGCAATGAAAGGAAATGAGGAATCAAGCCACAGAAAAACATGGAGGAAGCTTCAATACATATTGCTAAGTGAAAGAAGCCAGTTTCAAACAGCTATATCCTAGGGGTGCCTGGGTGGCTCAGTCAGTTAAGCATCCAACTCTTGATTTCAGCTCGGGTCATAATCTCACAATTTGTGAGTTTGAGCCCTGCATAGACTTATAGAGTGAAGCCTGCTTGGGATTCTGTTTTTCCTCTCTCTGACCCTCCCTTACTTGTGCAAGCATGCATGTACTCTCTCTCTCAAAATAAATTTTAAGACTTTTAGAAATAAATACATAAAAATTAAAAACAAAGAAAAAGCTATATCCTGGGGGTAACTGATGGGTTCAGTCACCAAAGCACGTGACTCTTGATCTCCAGTGTTGTGAATTCAAGTCCTTCAGAGGTGCTTACTTAAAGATAATAAATAAACAAAAAGCTACATACTGTACAGTTCCAACTATATGATCTTTTGGAAACAGCAAAACTATAGAAACAGTAAAAAGATCAGTGATTTTCAGCAGTTTTAAGGAGAAGGAGGAGAAGGATTAATAGGTGAAGAAGAGAGGATTTTTTTAAGGTGTTGAAACTATTCTGTATGAAACTGTAATGATGAATCCATGTCATTATGCACTTGTCAAAGCCCATAGAACTATACAATGGACTGTTAATGACAATGTGTTGTATTGGTTCACAAGTTATGACAAATATAACATTTGTTATAAATTATGGAAGTGTGTAGTGGGAGGTGTATATAGGAACTTTACTTTCTTTTTTTAAATTTTTTTAATGTTTTTTATTTATTTTTGAGAGAGAAAGAGTGTAATCAGAGAGGGTCAGAGAGAGAGGAAGACACAGAATCCGAAGACAGGCTCCAGGCTCATGAGCTAGCTGTCAGCACAGAGCCTGACATGGGGCTCAAGTCCACGAACCGTGAGATCATGACCTGAGCCGAAGCTGGATGCTCAACTGACTGAGCCACCCAGGTGCCCCGGAACTCTATTTTCTGATCAATCTTTTTCTGTAAACCAAAAACTACTCTCAAAAACAAAGTTTATTTAAAAATTAAAAATAAAAGGGCCTTCCTTCTCTTCATAAAAAGTACCTATGGAAAACCTACAGTTAAGAATCCTACAAAATGAACTCAGACTCTTATTTATAATAATAGAGAAAGTAAGGAAATGTTCCAGACTGTATCAAAGGGACACAAGCACCAGATGAAAGAACTATCAGTGACCAAAGCTGGGACAAGTGGAGAAAAAATAATTAAGCAGTGCTGAGTTACAGCCCAAAATATGAACTAAATATATACAAGCCCATACCAATATAAAGAAGTGTTTGAATAAATAAGTGGGTAAGAATAGGCGAGTCTCCTGTGCAGAAAAACTTCTAAATAATTGATGTAGCTATTCCATTCTCAAGGAGGTGAAGCATACCCCCAACTCCGTAGGTAGACTGTGTGTAGTCTTATCTGGTATTTTCACTATGAGTACCTTTGCCTTAAGCATTTTTACCACATAACTAATTGGCCATAAGGCAATTTTGCTTTAAAAGATAAAGATCACAAAAAATAAGAGAGGGACATTCATTAAAAAGGATATAATGAAACATGAAGGCTTTGTCGCAAAATACAAAATATTCAAACACATTCAAAATGTATAGTGTAGACTCATGGCAATACTGGGCAAATAACTGATTTTATTTTGTGGATAACCTAAACACTTGTCTTCAAAGTTTCTTGTTCAAGTTTTTGTTCAAAGTAAAATCCTTTTTTTTTTCTTTTTGATTCATCTCTTCATTTGGCATCACACTTTTTCTTTTTCAATAAAATTTCTTCCTTTGTTAAGAGAGGTATCAGTTTTCGAATACTAGGATGCATGTTTGTAACTGAGCTTGTATTGCGCAGTGAAAGCCTCCTACGTTCCTGTTTGTTCTTGGCATATCGTCACATGTCCTTTGACTAATATTCCAAAATTCTATGTGAAATGTGGTTTCAAAACTCTGTGCCACTGTATACATTACCATGAGGGCTAAGATTTATGTGATATAAAAATGGAGTAGTACATCAATGGAGAAATGAAACCAAACTGTCAACCAGTTAGTTGTTTTGTTTTGTTTTTTATTTTTTATGGCAAAATTGCCTTGCAACCAATTTGGTTTGTGGTGAAAATGGTTGCAGCAAGATGGAAGCATCTTTGTGGCAAAGATGCCTAGAACAAAACTACCTAGAACCATGCATAGTGGCCTCCTTACAAATAACAAGGTATGGAAGGAGGAAAAACGTATAGCTTTATAGTGGAGAAACTTGAAGATGATTGACAAAAATGATCTCAACTGGGTGATTATGGTTAACACCAAGAGTAATGTCACATTGATAACATGTAATCTTGTTAAAATGTAATGGGAATGGCATTTATCTCTTTGGCCTTCCTACCAAAAAAAATCACAACCCTAGTCTAATCACTAGAAAAATATCAGAGAAATCCCAACGGAGGCACAGTCTATGAAATACCTGACCGAAAAGTCCTCAAAACTTCCAAGATTGTCAAAAACCAAGCAAAGTCTAAGAAACTGCCACTGGAGCATAGGGAGACAAGATAACTAAATATGATTTGATATCCTGGATGGGATCCTGGACTAGAATAAGGATATTAGCAAACGCTAAAACTTATTTTAAAAATAAAGTTGAATTTATTGGTGATATCTTCACCAAGAGCTATCAGGAAAGCTGGAGAAAATCAATATCTGGCCCTTGACCAGAGACCATCCAAAGGCAATTTACAGAATTCAAAATAATAGCTAAATCTTTTTTAGACTCTGGCTGCAATATTTATGTACCTTATGAAATATGATATTTTTCTCTGGAGGAATGGTATAGTGTTTTATTAACATTGTCCACTTCATTATGTTCATTAGGTTGGCATTTGTAAAAGGTGAGTGTTGTGCTCTTTGGCAGATATAGCCATGTTCTGAACTTCTATGAAAGAAGCATAGCGCTGGCACCCCTGAAAAACTGTGGGCCTCCTGCACCTCAGCCCTGCCATCAGCTCCATGCCCTGGTTTTCGTGCAGCCATCCCACCTGGCCTTTGGGTTCTGGGAGAGAATGACCACCACCTACACTGGACACTTGGCAAAGTACAACTTTATTAATCAATATAGTATTCATTGAGTAGGAGACAAAAAGCTATAAAAATATTTTTTAATAATTTTTACTTTATCTTTTTAGTAATTAAAACTCTTAGCAGAAGAGTTCCATATTTGGGAAAAACAAAACAACTTAAGTAATAGAAAATATCTCAATGAAAACCTTTATCTCGCCACACCTCATTCCAGTCCTTCTTCCCAATGCAAACCAGGTCTAACTCTTATATACATTTTTACTTTTAGTTTCTTTGGTATTTATCTCAAATCTTGAAATAATAGCTTCACAGTACTATTATTTTAGTGATCGATTTTAGACATTATTAACTGATCATCTGTTAATCATGAAAAATGAGCACTTCCTTCATTTATTCCATTCCAGATCTTCTCCCTCGTAAATGTAGTCATGGTACTATGTTTATCTTCTCTACATTTACTTTGTAATTTATAATAATGTACTTATACCTTTACTTCCTGTTTTATCAACTACAGATGATAGCATTTTAGTCCCTCTGTCATGAGATATTACCTCTGGGACATGTCCCCTCAATGCGACCTCCTCAGATCTGCTTTGCTAGTAATTTTTTCTCCTTTTGTACACTGATAGCATTAACACATATTTTCTCTTCTGCAACCATAATTAAGGCTGCCTTGTTTTGTCCATAGTCTGATTCTAAAGTCAGATACACACTAATTAGTGTTTATATTTTAATGAATAATTTAATATTGTTTACTGTACAAATAGGGTACTCTTAATACATTCCTTTTCTTGTAAAGCTTTTTATTTTTCTTGTGCTTTTTCAGTGTCCTTTTTCCCCACACTCATATTACTTGACTTCATTTTCTCTGTAAGTTGTCAATTTTGAAAGACAGTATCACAACTTTCACACTTTCCTGGGCCCTCCCCACTGGCCTTTTACACAGCATCATCCTGCAGTTTCCACCTCTCTTTTTCTGGATTGAACACCCTATTTTCTGGTTCCCATAACTTCTTTTTTGGTTTCTTTTTTGGGAGGAGGGGACGGTTGTGTTTGTTTTTCTGACACATTTTTCTGAAACATATACTCAAGTCGCTTTGTAAGAAATTGTTTCCTGAAAGTAAATGGTCTGGGTTTTCAGGATGGTTTTATTCTACCTTTCCAGTAAAGAGATAATTTGGCTGATTATAAAATTTAAGTGCAATTTATTTTTATCATTCTTTGGAGGTTTCCTCAATTGACTTCTAGTCTTCAGTGTGGCTAATGAGTTACTTTCCATTATGACGTCTCTTTCCTTTATCAGAGACCAATTTTCCTTCTTTCTGGAAAAGACTAAAATTCCTTCTTTATCTTTGATATCACACTTGCTATGTCCCAATGCAACCCTTTTTAATTTATCAAATCTCATACTTAACAGGCCATGTCAATCTGATGGCAAGTATTGTCAGTTTTGGAAAGAAATCTCTCCTATTATTTATGGTGATGCCTCTCCCCAGCCTCCAAGGCTCTATCAAGAAGAGTCAAGAAGAACTCCTGGTGAGACTCCAATCTTCCCAACTCCACTAGCACCCAGACATGGACAGCCTTCCCACCACTTTTTGCCTTCATATCACTGGGGCTCATCTCCGTTGTTCTCCCTCCTCTCAATCACCACAAGACGCTGAGCATTCCTGGGTCATTCTCTTTATCTCTTGCATGCAAAGAAGCCACAGACACACACCACTAGAGCTAACTGGCACAGGTTATAATATGGGCCTTATTGGGGAAAAACTTACAAAACATATATTCTCTCAAGCTCTTATTCTTTTTTGCCAGGCAAAGATGTTATGTGTTCCATGGCCAAGGACCCAGCTGAGAGAGGTTTTTGCCAGCCAGCAGGCTGGACATATACTGGGAACACTCCAAGTGAGAATAAACCTTGCCAGCACCTCATGTTTCATATTTATAGGTTAGCCTAAGGTAGAGTGGAAAATATCTCTTTTCTCTAAGAAATAAGTTTTCCAAGAGATTTTTAGGTTGACGCACAATACTATGGAGAGTGCATTCTCGAGGCCAGGATCTGCTCACGGGTAGCCCCAGGACTCCCACAAAGCCTCACTGCCCACAATCGAGCTCAGTGCTGCAGAGACAGCTCTCTGCTGGGCCACCAGATGGAAGCAGAATATGAGTTCCAGAGCTCCCCATATTATCACTCATCAATCTTCCAAATGTTAATCAATACATGATTCAGAACATCTCCTCTATGCACCATCACCCTTTTCCAGCTTGTGAAGCCCCCCTACTAGGATTCCTAATCAATCACCACAAACATCTCTTATATATTCAACCTCTTCTCCGAACATTCCCTTCACCTTCTCATTCTTTATGAAAGGAAGTTCTCTTCTGAGATCACTGCTTTTCCTCGGGTTCTTTCAGGGCACATGTTTTTCCCTCCTACACTGCTCAGATCACTGGGGCTGAAAAATGGAGTCATGGCCCTCCATATTCCTCCTTGCTACTCTCTCCCCCAAAATCTCCAGCTTTGAATCTCATATCTTCAGATGCTATTCCCATTAACTTTTATTTTTTTGCTCCTCTTTTTTTTTTTTAATTTAAGAGAGAGAGAGAATCTTAAGTTGGCTCCACACTCAGCTTGGAGCCTGACATGGCGCTTTATCCCATTATCCTGGGATCATGACCAGAGCCAAAATCTAGCGTTAACCGACTGAGCCACTCAGGTTCCCTTAACTTTCCTTGCTACAATTATTTACCAACATCTAATAGATGGAAGGTCATGAGCTCCTGGGTCACCGTCATGGATGGAAAGCAAGCATGACTTTTTTCATGCTCCTTTCCTTGGCCTTCTGTATTTTAATGAACCTGTCCTTTCTACTTAAAACCCAATATTTATTACTATGGTTATATTCTAATCCTGGTCTTTATCAAAAATGGGAAGCTCCTATGATTTCAACTTTAAGAGTCTCATTGCCCACCACTTTCTGTCTTTTTTTCATCTCTCTTCCCTTATTATCCCGATTTCAACAATCATCCAGGTCAGTGGTCTTTCAATCCTACTGCATTCCAAACTCACTGTCTCCATTTTTTTCCCCTCATAATAATTTTTTGAAACTAGCCATTTAGGCTTCGGCTCAGGTCATGATCTCACGGTTCGTGGGTTCAAGCCCCACATCAGGCTCTGTGCTGACAGCTAGCTCAGAGCCTGTAGCCTGTCTTCAGGTTCTGTGTCTCCCTATCTCTCTGACCCTCCCCTACTCATGCTCTCTCTTCTCTCTCTCTCAAAAATAAATGAAACATTAAAAATTTTTTGAAACCAGCCATTTAGGCTGGAACCCACCCCTCTTCCAAAACTGCTTTTCTCAGTGTCACCAAAGTCTCTTTGACATTTTAAAAGTTGGTGAACAGTTCAGCTAGCTCCTCCTGTGTGACTTATTAGAAGCAATTAGAATAGTGGTTCAGTCTTTCCTCCTTAAATGCATTTCTCTCCTTGGTTTCCAGGACACCACACTCTCACGGATTTTCCTTGTCATTGCCTGATCCTTCTCAATACCCTCTGCAGATTTTCTCTCATCTCCCCATCCTCAGTGTTGGCTGCCCCAGGTCTCAGTCCTGAGGCCTCTTCTCTTTATGGGCCTTCTTCATTATGATCTCATCCAATCTCATGGCTTTCAAGGTCATGTCTATACTGACAACTTCTAATTTTTTATTTACAGCCTACACCTCTCCCTTGAATTTCAGATCCATCCTAAAGCTGACTTTTCATATCCACTTGGATATCTAATGTCTGGGCATGTCAAGGAAAAAGATTAAAAGGGGCTCAATTCAAGGTTGAAGATGGATGCTCTTCAGGTAGCACTTTAAGACCAGGTGACTTTCTGAGCCAAAGCAGGATGAGAGTTTTCATGGGGTGAGAGGAGCAAAGGGTGTGACTAAAGTGGTGGTTTCCTCTATCCCTGTTGCACAATGGGCAGTTAGAATGGTTGTGAGTATTCTGTGTTCATGCCTCTTACTATGGATCATGGATGCAATCTCATTTTGGCAGCTGTCAGAACAGCTTTTCTGAGAGCCAACTTTGTAAATCTTGTGAGTTATTTATCAGTTGTCTAATGTCAGTTAAAGTTCAAGGAAGTAGATGATATAAAAAGAGTAGAAAAAGAGAAAATAAAAAATAAAAGGGAAAGAAGGTAAAAGCCAAAGTAGATGAAACTGGCTCTTTTCTAAAATATTTATTTATTTTTGAGAGAGAGAGGTCAAGCAGGGGAAGGGCAAAGAGAAAGAGACAGAGGATCTGAAGTGGGCCCTGCAATGACAGCAGAGCACCTGGTGCAGGGCTCAAACTCATGAACCACAAGATCATGACCTGAGCC
Source organism: Suricata suricatta (assembly GCF_006229205.1). Classification (NCBI taxonomy): domain Eukaryota; kingdom Metazoa; phylum Chordata; class Mammalia; order Carnivora; family Herpestidae; genus Suricata; species Suricata suricatta. The sequence continues at coordinate 84,822,029 of NC_043706.1, forward strand.
AAAGTTGGACTGAGCCACTCAGGCAGCCCAGAGTGGGTCTGTTTTAATTCTTGTACAGGAATCTTAACCTCAGAAAGTATAAAGTACACTTCTGATCACCCACCAACAAATCCACATCTTCTACAGCCTTCCACATCTCATTAAATGGCCACTCCATCCTTCAGCGGCTCAGGCCAAACACTTTGGGGTCCTCTTGACTCATTTAGTTCTATACATAATCAATCCATCAGCAAGTTCTAAATGCATTTACCTTCAAAATAAATTCAAAAGCAACCAATTCTCACTACCTCCCCTACTACCACTCTGGTTTAGCCACCACCATATCTAGATGGTCTAGATTATTTTCATGGTCTTCCAAATGATCTTCCTGTTTGTGCTCCTATGGTCTATTCTCAACAAAGCAACCAGAATGATCCTGTTAAAACATGTCACCACAATGTCACGGCACTAGAATCTGTACAACAGCTTCTCATTTCTCTCTAATAAGAAGTCAAAGTGTGTCTATACAATGGCCACAAGGTCTTACAAGATCTGACTCCTCATTTCCTCATCTCTCATAACTGTCCACCTTACTCATTCCACTCCATCCTACACTGTTATTCCTTGAATACCACAGGCTGTCTCCAAGTTCAGAGCTTTTATACTTGTTGATACTTTGTGATTCCTCTACCTGTAACTCTTTCTTCAGATACCTCAAGTCTCATTCTCTCCTCTCTTTCCATTCAGATGTCACCTGACACCTGACATTTATCCTGATTCTTTATAAAACTGTACTCCCAAGCACTCCTTTTCTCCTTACTTGCTTAATTTTTTTCCATAACACTAATTTCTATCTTAATACACATTTTAATGATTAATTTGTTTGTGCCCCCCAACATCCACCCTCTGTCCCCACTAATTAAAGTTTCATGAAGCAGGGATTTTGACTATTTGCTTCACTCTGTATTTCAAATACAGAGAACATGGCTAAGTACATGGTAGGAATGCCTGAATGAATGAATGAATGAATGAGTGAGTGATTCTTGTATTTTCCTACTCTCTAGTTTTCTCCTCTCTAAAACTCCCATTCATAGAGCATAGACATTCTAAGTGACTCTTGTTATATCTCTAAGTGACTTAGAGAGCCTAAGTGACTCTTCTTATATCTTTATTTCCTTGCCTTTGGGTTTAATTTGATGAAACACTTTTTTAACTTTTATCTTCCAAACCTTGTATTACATTATTTGTTTTATCAATCATATTTTAGACTTCCCAAAGGTGTTGTTTTATAATTGTAGCTTATTTACAACATCCATTATTATTTTATGAATATAATATCTTTCCAAATCTCTCTAAGGATACTCTTTGGAGATTTACTTTTTACTTTTTATTTTTTAGTTCTCTTTTATTCCTTATATTATCTGTTAAGTCCATTGTCATTTACACTTCATGGTAAGGTTTAGAAGTTCTCTGCTTGCTAGCAGGATTAGTGGGTAATAGAACCAAATTAATTGTTAGAATTAATTGGATAGGGCAATTTTCTTTGAAAACCAAAAAGCCCAAACCCCTAAAACTTTATTGTTTTAATGTGGATGGACATCTAAGAACAGTAGTTAAAATAGATAAAGTCTGTTAGGTCACCTAGCATAGTGCCTGGCATGGAGTGGGTTCTAAAAAATTTTTTATTAAATCTGAATATTGTCTAGGCTTCTCATTCCACAGTGGAGGAAACCAAGTTCTGATGAAAACTGACTTGTCAAAGAAAAATAAATTAGAAGGCTAGAACAAGAGTCTACATTTAGAAGCAAATTTCTAAATTAGGCATAAAAACTCTAAACAATTATCTTAGCAAGGAAAATTTCAAAATGTAATTTTTCCCAAGAGAAATACATTCTACGATTTGTAATTACACTTGCAGTTGGTTTCACAATAAACGGTATTATAGTAGTAGCCAAATAGTCCAATGTTGCATGCATCTAGATATTAGCTACTTAAAAACAATCTACTTTACTGAAATATAATTTGCATACAATAAAATGCATCTATTTCAAGTATGGAGGCACACACCCTTATTATCACTCCTACAATCAAGATTTAAGCATTTCCCTCCTTACCCCAAATTCCTTCCCACCTCTTTACAAGCAATTCTTTCTCCTGTGTCCCAGTCCCCCCAAATAACTGCTTATCTGCCTCCCATCACTATAGAGTTGCCTATCCTAGAATTTCATGTAAGTGGAATCATTCAATTCTATTTTTTGTCTGGCATCTTTTGCTAAGCATATGCTGTTGAGAGCCATCCATATATATTCCTTTTTTCTTGTTGAGTAGTATTCCATTATATGAATATACCAATTTGTTTATCCGTTTACATGTTAATAAAGACATAAAGTTATTTCCAGATTTAGGTTTTTATGAATAAAGTTCTTGTCATTTGTGTATGTGCATTGTCTTCATTTCTCTTAGCAAATGACTGGTAGTAAAATTTCTGGGTCATATGTTAAGAGCCCATTAAACTTTATAACAAATAGCCAAATAATTTTCCAAAGGGGTAGTGCCATTTTACATACCCACCAACAGCGTATGAAAGCTCTGGTAGCTCTGTGCTTTTAAATCTTTATTTCCCTTGATACCTATTGATGTTGAGCATCTTTTCATATGTTCACTGGTCATTTCTATAAATCTGTTAAGTCTTTTGCTCACTTTATGTTTGGGTTATTAATCTTCTTATTATTGTGTTGTAATAATTTTTATAAAAATTATGAAGTCTTTTATCAGATACATGCACTGCAATTATCTGTATTGCAAAGCCAAGTTCATACTTTGCCTCTTTGTGTTCTAAACTAGTACTTTGAAAAGCAGAGCTTACTAATTTTAATAAAGTACACTTATCTTTTTTTGTCTATGGCTTGTGCTTTTTGTGTCAACTCTAGGAAATTCTTATTCCAAGATTTTCTCTTATGTTTTCTTTTAAGTTTTATGGTTTTAACTTTTACATTTTGGTCGATGATCAGTTTTGAGTTAAATTTGTATGTAGTGTGAAGTCAATATTCATTTTTCCCCCGTAAGAATATCTAACTATTACAGCACCAAACATTGAAAAAAGCTGTTCTTTCCCCCACAGAATTGCTTTGGCATCTTTGTCGAAAGCCAATTGACAATATATCTGTAGTTCTATTTCTGGACTCTATCTGCTTCATTGTTCTATATATCCATCTTCATGCTAACCACACTGTCGGGATTTCTATATTTTTACAGGGCAGTGTGAAGGAAGGAGAAAGAGATTGCATACAAGGAAGGAAGGAAAAATGAGGGGAATTTCTCTGGCAGAAATCAGTGCTAGTTTCCACATGGCAAAAGTAAAAAATATCAGCCCTACTTCAGGAATATAGAGTTCATTCCAACTATTCTTATTTTCAATTAATCATTTAATATTTGCTGTGCAATTGTGTGGTCCATATGTATAACAGCATGAATGCATTTAGTTGCATCTATGGTCATTACTAATGACTTTATCTTGGTACTCACTTCCTTTATGGTCTTTTATTGATACATTTTAGGATTAATCAAATCAATTGGTTCACATTTTCATAATGAGGTAAAAATATCTGTCCAATATGAGACTCTATTTAGAATATGAAAAGTCCTTTGATGTATGAATTTGTATTAGGTATAAATTTAAAAAGTCTACGGAGGTTTTTTTTTTAACCAAGGAAGATATGGATGACTGAAACTAACATATTGATCATGTACTATTTGCCAAGTGCTATATTATGTGCTTTACATGACAATAAAATATATAATTTATTGAGTGCCTATTGTGTTCCTGAAATTATCCTACCTAATTCTTGTAATGATCCTGCCAAGTACTACTATTCCCATTGTATATGTAAGGGCACCAAATTAAGTAACTTGCCCTCCTAGGAAGCTGTGGAAATGCCCTAAATCTAGCTTAATTTGGCTTTCAAGCCCAGGATCTCTCCAGTTTCCATATCACATTTCCCTGACCCATGGCAATATTCTATACATTGCATGAATGTCAGAGCAAAATCTAAGGTTCAAGGAGCAGTAAGAGCACTCCAGGCACATCCCAGTAGCTTTTTCCCAGCTCCACTGGATCAACATTAGTTTCTTCTTTCTCAGAATCAGAACAAAGCAATGAATTGAGGGCTCATAGCCTTCAGTCTGAGGGAATATGCCTTCACCTTTGCTAAACAGTATTCATTGAACTCATTAACAGTGAGCCGAGAGAGAAAGAGAGAGAGAGAGAGAGAGAGTCCTTAGTTGATGGGGGAAGAAGAGCAAGGAAATAATAGTGATATATATAATATATACAATATTGTCCTCCAAGGAGATAATCTTATAATTTAAGAAAATCCAATGAGGGCAAGTACTTACTTTAGAGATAGAGAAAGCAAAGATCTGAGGAGCTAATGCTTTGAGCCGAAGTCTTAGAAGTTGTAGGGAAGGGAGCCAGGCAGCCAAACTGGGCACTCGGCACTGGTGCTAGAAAGGAGCAGGGCACTGAGGTAAGGTTGCAGAACAAAAGAACAACTTGTGAGGTGAGGGGGCAAGGAGGAGAGAGGGTAGGTATATGATCACTTCATTGTTCTTTCCAAAGCTAAACTCAGCTCCCTGGTCTTATATCCTTGCTCTTGCCGCTCTGGCACACACGTACAACCAATTCATTTTCTTTTATCTAAGATTTTAAAGTACCTCTGAGAAAGACCAGTGTATACAAATCAAATTAGAATCACAATAGCTTGGGAACTGATCCAAGAACTTAATATAAGACCTAAATAATAGAAAGTAAAAATAACAGAAAACTGAGGTAGTTTGTATTCCTATGTCTTATGAATAAAACTGCAATCATGACATCATCTCTTGTTCTTTAAAAGAATAGTGCTGTTAACATTTTGACTTGAAGAAGTGGGGACTTATCTTTCAAAAGAGTCTGTCAGTGTGATCCACAGGCCTCAGGTCTTCTCTTAGGATGGTCTTCTCTTAATTTCCCCACCTTCACCTGTCCTATAACACAGGTTCTAAAGGGGGATTAATGGAATTACAAACACATTCACTCACACTCACACACAGACACATTCTCATAGCATTCGGGCCTGGATTTAGTTTATATATGGAGAATCCCTAGCATATTCTTCTACTTTTATACCCTTATCTCAAGTATAATATTTAAGTTATTCCAATATAAGTTACTAACCAGGGGGTCTTGATCAGGGGGGTCTCAAATGTAATTGTTTTCAGGGGTCAGACATAATCTATTTGTAAGAAGAATAGTAGGACTCTGCACCAGTTGTACCCTATATAAAGGCCATCTAATTTTACCATTTCTGTAGACTCTCCTTGCCAATCAAAACCAATTTGAGACCTTTTGGTGGGATTAACTATTTTAATCAATTGTCTGCCATATTTAGAAGGAATGTCTCATTTGAAAGATCTAACATAGGGAGACTTTTAATAAATCATTTGATTATATAATTATGTGTGTATGTGTGTGTTTTGTATTAGAAACTCAGATTGAATCTGCACAGCAGGGGGAAGAAGCAGACATATGCAAATCATATTTATTTACCTATTCAATAGCCAACAAATAAGACTAAATGATCTTTTGAACAAAATCAACAATTTGTTGAACTAAATTCATAGGTTATTTGTGTCTAAATAACCTAATGGTACACAAATAAGTACATGCTTAAAGACATATCTTTCTCAACTTTTCATTCAGGTATTTGACCAGTGTCAGACAAAGCTCACCCAAGTTACACAGAATTAACCACCTCTTCACAATTAGATAAAACCTTCTTTGATGTATAAATGTTGGACATAGTCTTCTTTCCTACGGAAGAGATTATGGTTTTGCTGGACGACACAATGAGGGGAAAAGCTTTTGATCTTAAATGACTGAAACTTTGTGAACCCAAATGTTCTATCTGACCTACACATTTTAAAAAGCAGTAGACAAAATGTTATCTTAGATTCTAGATTTCAAATCAGGAAAGTCAATAAACCTGTGGTTCAGATGGAAGTTTTAGTAGCATATAACCTCTGTTGATTTTCAGGTGTTAAAAGCAGTAGGAATATATATCATTTTGATACTAACACAAGCTGGTGAGTTTAAGTGGTCATTGACCAGATACCTGATTTAAGAGAGTCCATCTTTGTAGAGGAATATGCCCTTCTCTTCTGCAGGGGGATAGGCTTTAAAAGCCAAGAGATACCAAGTGAATAGGACTCCATAAACCAATATCCCTAATAGACTAATCTTGCTGTCAATCAGCTTTTGCACCTATTTGAAGAAACATTTGACATTTTGACTATATTCATGTATCAAGAATCTAAAAATAGATTTAATTTAATAACATTAGTGTTCAACTTGTCCAATGTTCGGATCTTATTCCAGGGGGAACAATGCTTGTAGCAATGGTAAAATTAGGAAAGTTGTTTTATGTCGCATTAGTTAACATATGCAAGCTTACTTAACATGTGGACGGCAAATAAGTGTAATTACATTAAAACAAGGAGCTGTAGCACAGAAGCAATAAAAATAGACTAGGTTGTATTATTAATTCTTGTGTTAAGGGTTTTGAGCCATGTTGATTGGCCTGAATTTTTTGATTTTGTTATGGTACAAAGGGATTGTTTGAAGTAATTTGTCCCCGAGAGAGGCTCACAATCCCAAGCGGGTTTCAATTCAGCAAAGCAAATCTAATTTTGTTTGCTTTATGCAAACCAGAAGGGGCTGTGGTTCATTCTGTTTTCACTGGAGGGGAAAGGCGCACTAATGGGACCTGCTGAAATGCATGCATTGCAAACATCATACCCCTGCATATATTAAATTTAGCTATGTGATGCACTGTGTTCATCATCTCATTGTGTACACAGATACGCTTTAGAACAAAGCCTTTTAATAGCAAGGGAACCTTACTACATTATGTCAATACTCTATTGTATTTATATTTAATGCCGCTATTGGAATACCTGCCCTTAGTTAGAGTATGTTCATATTTGTGATCATTTTGCATCTCAGCTGCTCCTTATGTGAAAGTGGACTATACACTGAGGCTATTATGTTGTAGTTTAAAGCCAACATCTGAAGATTAATTATATGTAGATCGATAAAGGTTTCTAATTTTCCTAGTCTTCCCCCGACCCCGATCCCCGCAACACACACATATACCCTTCATATACCTGAGTTAAATTAGAGAGATGTGTAGCACCCTGTTGAAAGAATAGGACGCATCCCAATCTGAATATTCAGGCTGGAAGACAAATGGAGGATAATAATATCTGCACAACAGGTAACGCTAAAGGTGATCTCCATCCTTGTGACAAATCACCATCCTCCTCCTTAACCCCACCCTCCACCTCACTGTGGTCTTTCCTCAACTTGCCAGATACAACTGGGCTGCCAGATACATTTGATCAAATTCATCAAAATTAGAGGGTGCATGAGATGGGAAGAGAAACCAGCACATGATAGATGATGATGCAGTTGTTGGCTAGGTGAATTTATTCCCATAAAAATGGAATTATTTGTCAATTAAAATTGCATAATGACTGCATCTCCTGTCATGCCAGCACTATTTTCAGTGTTTTTGTTTTGAAAACAGTTCCAGTACTGCAAATAGACAGACACATCTCCAAACCCTTCAATTTGTCATTAGACATTTGGCGGCATGCCTACTTTGCTGTTAATTTTCCAAAACTACATTAATTTGCTGAATGACTTCCGTGAATCAGTTCACATAAAATTCAAGATGATACTTGTCATGTATCAAAGAGTGACTATTAAAAACATAGGTTACATGTAGAAACACACTGTGTGAATCAGTTTAAATTTTGTGTTTTAAGTTCAAACATGGGTTAGCATTAATGATTTTTTTCTTTCCTAATGGAAGTTGCTTAATGAAACATTACAAGGATAATCTTCCTATTGGGTTTTTTTTTTTTTTCCTGCTTCTGCTTATCTGTTTCTTCAATTTGCTAGTGTATACATTCTTAATTTGACTTGGTTTGGAACACAAGAGACACCTCAGGCAGTGGAAATTCAATGGTGTAGCCAAAAATAATTGTTTAATATTGCGACATAAGGGATTTGATCCTCAAGGTATACTGTCTCTGACAGTTGTGCAATTTAAACATTGAGAGAGATTATCCTGTGCACAGAACCAAACAGCAAGATCACATGACATTCTTAGAGGAATTTACTTGCTGACAAAAGAGGGCATTTGGGTGAGGAACATTGTAATAGTTACCAGCCTCTCGTAGCATAAAATCATCAACTAGTAGTACCATAGCTATTAGAAATGCTACTTTGTTTTTAATGCACTCACTTGGTGTACAAAATACATTTATTCTAAAGGCAAATGTTGCTTTGGTCCTGACATATATATTATCAAGGAGTTCCAACCAGATAGATATTCCATTTGTGGAATTTTTTTATTTGAATTAATATGTTTGCACATTTTTATTTGAATGTATATATTCAAATATGAATAAAACAGTTTTTATTTGAATATATATTCCCTATATATGTGTATATTATACTATATTATACATATATATGTTTAAGTCCACATAGTATATGTGTCTGTACAGCATATATGTGTATATGTGTATTATAGTATATCTTATGTGTATAATAACCCTGGAGGTTACATAAAATATTTTTATTATAATTATTAAAACAAATTATAAGGTATTATCATTTAATTGGCTTAATGCAGCCATACAGTTAGGCTAAATTAGGAGGAAAATAATTATAGAACCCCTAGTGAGTTCAAATCTGCTACAAATACCATAAGAAATTATGTTGCTTTTAGCTTTTTTTAAATGTTTATTTATTTTTGAGAAGGAAACAGAGTGCCAGTGAGGGAGGGGCAGAGAGAGGGAGACACAGAATCTGAAGCAGGCTCAGGCTCCGAGCTGTCAGCACAGAGCCAGAGAAGGGGCTTGAACCCTCGAATTGTGAGATCATGACCTGAGCTGAAGTTAGACGCCCAATCGACTAAGCCATCCAGGTTTCCTTGTCACTTTTAGCTTCGAGCATAGGGAGGTGTATGTGGCACAAAAGCCCAATATAGAAGGATATCTAATTCATTACCACAGATCAACTCTGCCTCCTTATCTCCCAACCTTGCTCACATTTTCCTAATCTACCTCCTCAGTTTGCCGAGAGCAGGAAGCTTGGAAAGGGTGAGAAGAGAGAGAAAAGTGGTAGTTCCCACCTGCCATTGTTCACACAATGTTCAACTACTGCCAATAAGGCTAAACTTATACCACCTTTAGTAAGGCTGGCAAAATATTACATTTGGTGAGAATGAATGTAAATTTCTACTAATAAATCAACTTATCCTAATAATAAATATCTTCCTATACTGAGTGCTGGTGTTTGAAAAACAGTTGAAGTGTCAGATTGGAGGAATTTACTTTAATCCCCTTGGTATGCTTTTACAGAAGTTAGCACTACATGCAACTCTGCTCCTAGGCACTGTAAGTTCTGCACAGATATGTCTTCTTAAATGTCAAGTACTGAAGGCAGCCCCTGCTCAAATTCCTCTTCAGTCCAGCAGCCCAAGTTTGCAGGGAAGTTAGGTCTGTTCTCAAAGAGCTTCTACCCAGTGGTGTACTGATAAATGTTTAACAATCAGCTCCCTGGAACACAAAAACAAAACAAAAAGCAATAACTCTGATTTGTAGTGTGAGTCAATTCCAAGCTACCAATGTGTCAATGTGAATGAGGAGTAGGGAACAACACAAAGTATTGCGCCATTCCATACTATTTCTACCATATAGATACAATAGATATAAATAACCTCACGAGCACAGATCACAGTAAAAGGTAGTACAATAAAAAAGTAATATGTTTGGGTATTATCTTTCTTTTTGATATAACTTATTGAATTTTATTACATACTTTTATGTTAATTTTTAATACAATTGTATATAACAAAAAGCTTACAAAATCCTGAAAATTTAACACTTGGCTCTTATGAGTTAGGGCAAGGCAGCCCCACACACTCCCGCCTCCATCCCATCTCAGCGCACATGCCACACAATTAGCTTCCTGGTTCATTAACATCGATCCAGAGTTATGCCTCATCAAATGGGAAAATATTTGTCCTGGCAATAAGCAAAATAACTTCTTGTTGATCAATTGCTCCTAATACAGTTGTGTAGTAGTGTCTCCACCTGTATTTTCAGTGGTGCATTCTTTTTTTTCTTGCTATCAAAGTCCCTAGTTGAACCTTTATTTTATTCAAGTGCATGGGGGACACGGCCTGTGTCTGCATTCCTTTGTCTAAGAATAGTGATTCTGCACTCACACATAAAGAAGAGGAGAGAGAGAGCTACTATACAATGGTGTGGAGTGCGATGAAATTTTACTGACACGAGTCTGGGAAGACTGCCTGATCTGTATTTGGAACAATGCTATTTTGTTTAATTTGATATATGTGTGGGCTTTTTATTCAAATTGAGTTGAACAGTTTGTTCCAGAGGGAAAAAAAGGGCTGCTTGTTACAGAAAGGTTATTTATCGTTCACTATAACACTTGGCATTCTGAAGAAAATTGTGAGGATTCTCCTTTTGGGGGCTGTATGCTGCTGTCCTAGCCTCTGCACAAAGAGAGCACAAGTTGAAGGCAAGATCCTTGGAGGCTGTTTGGGGGCAGTGTTTTAGATATCCTCAAATGAAGGTGTTTCTTGGCCTTTGAAAATATTCAGTGACCCATTCCATCACTCATTTTTGCTGCTACTTGGACATTTTAACATATGAATTCCCATCACTTCAAAAGATTCAATGCCAACATCAATTAACATCTTGGAAGAAGAGTATATGGAAGAACCACTAAAGAAATCTTAGCAGTGTGAGCAAAATTGAACTTGGCTATTCCAGGCAATACTTTTATTCAACATTGCTCTAAACTGTTCATTTTTACACTGTAATTGCAACTGTTTCTCTTGTTTATTTCCTTGACCTCAACACAACCACTGTCCATTTGAATCTCAATTCAACGTTAGCTCAGTTAAAATCAATTTCAAGTTAAGACCCACAGATTACCATGCAGGTGACCCCCCACCTTAGAAGATAAACATATCCTATAGAAGTCAGATGCTACCAACTCTTCTAAGATTTCTAAAAGTGAAAAAATCCAATTATAAGGAAAGAGTGTAACAACATGTTATTTTTCTAGTCCTTCTACAAAAACTCACAAACTATATACTATTCTAGAATATATGCTACATGCTTAAATACTAAACAATTATCTCATGTACCCCCAAACTTAAACTATTTTTAAGTTTATTTATTTATTTCAAAAGACACAGAAAAGAAAGATAGATTGAGGAAGGGAACAGCAGAGAGAGAGAGAGAGAGAGAGAGAGAGAATCCCAATCAGGCTCCACACTGTCAGCATGGAGCCTGACAAGGGGCTCAAACCCATGAACTGCGAGATCATAACCTGAGCTGAAACCCAGAATAGGACATTCAACCAAATGAGCCACCCAGATGCCCCTGTATACCCCAATTTTAAGTAGATCTTAATGCAAATAGGATTAAATAAAATTTCTTCCTCAAGTTTCTACTGGTGGTCCATGAAGACTGAACTGACAAAGTGTACATACGAAATTGCTTATTGTGGTTTGCCGTGTGCTTCTTGTCCTTCTCTTCTCACAGCTGTTCTCAGCCACTGTGAAATGTAAGTGCTTGTAAGCTGGAGGCTGGAAGCAACTCCGTGTTCTCCTGCCTTCTCCTGGGGCCTCTGCAAACATTCATCAGTTTGAACCATATTCTTTTATTCCTCCATGAGCTCACCAAACCTCCATTAAGGCAGATAAGACATGTGCAGGTTCAATCACAATATCTGATAATAAATGATTCCTGCCAAATAGAACATTCGCACTTAAAAAAAGAAAAAAGAAAAAAACAGAGAATCTCTTCATCTAGGACCAAAGATGATGAAAGTAACTCACCTGGGGGAGGGGGATAAGTATTTAAATGGACCTCAAAAGATGGTTAGAACTTAAATATGCATAGATGGTTAAAACTTACATTATTTAGCATACTTTAGCAGAAGTTGTTACTGAACGGATTTGGGCATTTTTTTCAAACTATAATCATGAATTAAAGAGCTATCTAGAAAAACACTAACCATAACCCACAGAGCCTTGGTAGTATCTATCCATTCATTCTTCCTGGCACGCAGACTCCGAGAGCACAGGATGAGATGATCCTGGCAGGAGGGGAGCTTTGGGCCAGGTTGTACAATTGAACAAGGAGACTGAGAGTAATACCTGAGTGTAGCTAAAAGCACAAGCAAAGAAAGAAAGGCAGGCATGAAGTCACTTTCTAAGAAGGAGGTGCAAATTAGCTAGGCAGAAACAGAAGGGCTGTTTGTCATAATAAATAATGAAATATGATTTATTGAGCATTGATCATGTAGTAGTCATGTTGGTCAGTACTGCACATGTCTATTTCTATCTTCAAAAATACCCATCAAGGCAGATGTATAGGAGGAAACTGAGAATCCAATAATTATACCACACATTCAATGTCAGGCTGGTGGGTTTGGAAGAGTCAGAGAAGGGAGAGCTTTAAGTAGGATTATGAAGAGTTTGAACTCAATTTTACAAGAGGGATGCAAAGGAAACAACTTCTGAGACCACGAAACAGAAAAAGAGGCTTCAGTGTTCTGGTTAAGCAGTCCTTAAGGTGGCCTGAGTTTGAATGAAAAATGCCTTATTGTCGATGTTGGCTGTGCAATTGGAAAGGAGGAATGAATCTAAGAGGAACTTGAGAGAAGGCATTAAAAGTACTTGACAACAAGATTTTGGGACTAACAGAATAGGCAAACCCAGAAGGATAGAAATAAATGGTTTACCCTGTGCACCTGGTGTGAAGTGTGTTTATTCTAACTATGAAATGTGTTGAAAGTATTGCACATTATTGATTATAATGAATTTGACCATTGTCAAGTTAAACGTTTCTCTTTTGACACCATTAATACTTTCGGTTGTCTGGAAACTAGCGATCCTCCTAAACTACTACTTGATTCTTTTATACAAAGAATTTATAATGAGTTGTAGTAGCACCAATAATTATGATCTGTAAGAAAGGAAACAAAAAGAATAGGTTAATTTGGCAGGCACTCAGGCTATAGGCTTTGAATGCTTGTGGAGTCTTCAGGAACTCTTTGGCCAAGCAGAAGGGCATGTGCCAGGCAAATGGGACTCTGTTCCAAGTGCAGCCCACACAAGAGGTCTGAAAAGAGCAGACAAAGGAGGCCGGAGAAGAAAATAGTGGAAACAGCAGGGAACATAGCGATAGGAAAGGTAAGGGGATAAGAACCTGAGAGGAGGGGGATGCAGTTGATGTGATGAAAAAGAGACTCCTGGAATTCTTGGAACAGCACAAAGGAAATGAGCTTAAACATGCATCAGTTCTATGTTCCATGGGAGAATGTAGCAAAGTGAATGAATGACCAAAGTAAGATGGTGGTCAGGAAATAGCGCTGGACCAGGGAGGTAGTAATGGTGACGCCTACGTCTCTTTCAAACAGCAACTTTATCTGGAAATCTTACAAAAGACTGCATATAAAAACACATTCTGGCCAGGAATACCCTCACAACATCCTTAAGAGGTAAGTGAGAGAAGGATAGAGGAATAATTACTAATAGTGATTCCTGTGTCTCCAGGTATCACCAGGATACCAGGCTCCACTGCTTCTGCTCCAGAGTCATGTCCACCATTCTTATGGGAAACCAGTGGGTCCTTTAAAATTCCAAAGAGCAATTAGGTGGCACTAGTACCATTATTCAGATCCTTTGTCCTTCATCCAGGCATGAGAGGACATGTTCTCTATAACCTCAGTGACTATATGGAAAAGATGTACAAAGTTGAGGAAAGATGCACAAAGTAAAAGGAAGAAACGCTGAAATTTTCCAAAAATTTTACATCGTCTTCATCTTGCTGACATTGAACTATGAGAAACATACTTAAAGTACATTTATGTGAAGTTAAATATGTGGTAGATTCTACTGCTAGTCCTACAGAGCAAGGTCAGTGAAGGGGACTGATTAAAATGTTAACCCTACTGATTGATTCAAGAATTGCCAACACTATGTCTACACAAATGAGTTTGAAAGCGTTTGGCTAGCCCAATCCATATATTGGATAATAGAACCTGTTTCATAAGTGCTCTGAGGAAAGATTGGCTACCATTTTACATGAATTATCAACATCATTATAGGAATTATCGCATAAACTCTTCAAAGATACACTTAGCTGAGGCCAGCAAATTCACCTTTTCCCTCCCTCTTTCCTCCCTTCCTTCCTTCCTGCCTTTTTGCCTTCCTTCCTCCCTTCCTTATTTCCTTCCCACACTCCCTCCTTCTCTCTCTCTTTCTATCTGAGATGACAAGTGAAATCCTGTGCATATTATAACAAAAATTCCTCCCCACCTTTGCAGGGAGGATATGGAGCCAATTTCACAAGGGAAAGCTTTCCATGTGCTTAATTTTTGTAGTCACCAGAACGGTGCCCACATGCCACTGTGCCACCGTCTGCCAAAGGAAGTCCAATGTGATTGCCAGACAGTTCCCTCACAGATAAATCTTCTAAAACAATGAGTCACGCATGTAAATATTGCCCTTGCTGAGCATATTTATTGCGTGTTGATGTTGATTGTTTAAAAAGGGGTTATGGTTCAATAAATTGAACACCTGAGCTGAGCGCTTGTAGGATGAAGTTGAGAGACGGGCAGATCAATTTAGACTCACTTCTACTTTTCGATCTGTTTAATAGATTTTTAAAACGACACTTAGAGTCCCACAGAGGCAGAGACACTTCACGTCCTTCCAGCACATCCTCCCTCAGCCACACCTCACCCCGGTCCTCCAGGCTCACTGCACTTGGAAAAACTGATGATTCTGGGAGCAGAAATTCACAGAGCATGCTCTTGGCCTCGTGCTCCCTGCTGAACTGGGCTCATTTATTCAGCTGGTATTGCGAGTTTGGGGGCATGACAGTACATCTGACCCCTTTGGGGTAAAATTTGATCTGGCATTTCATTTCAAGGGCTCAGCCACCGGTCTGTCAAATCTTCATTTTGCGGGGGCCCACTAGAAGTGCTGACGCTTGCCGCTACCTCCCTCTGCTTTCATCTTTCACTGGCAATAAACATGTCACCCTGCTGAGGTGAAACACAATCTGGAATTAAATTTACTGCATATAAAATATAGTGCCCTCTTTATTGGTTCAAATACTTGTCACTCATAATTTATTTGCCTGTGTATGGCCTTCATGCAGAGAGAACACTGCTATCAACGAGGAGGGGGCTTCGGTGTTCATTCTTGCTGGGATCTTTTCCCACTTTTCGTTCTTTCCCATCCTTGGTCCCCAAATCCCACTTACCCACTTGGGCTAATCTGTTCTCCATGAAGCACCTCAAATAAAACTGGAGCCCTTCATCCAAGTGTGGCAAGCATGTCACGGAAAGCATTGGCGTCGGGCTTCTTGGCTGAGCCGCTGCGTGTCTGCTAGGAAGCGGCAAGAGCGTGGTACCTGGTAACGCTCTCCGGTGAGCAAAGCTGAAATACAAATGTGGGGGGACTGGCGGGGGTGGATTGAGCCCTCGTCAGTTTCAATCTCCCACTTGCCATGCCTTCCCTTCTGGCACTCAACTTTTTCATGATTTATTCCAAATACTGTCGATCAGCTTTAACTAATACAGTTCTTGTATGAAGCACCTCTCTAATCTCTTCAAACACAGATGTGGAAGCACGGCTTAGAGCATGGAGGCCAACAAAAGCCCTCTGCCTGTACCAGTGATTAGCTTTGATTGACACAGAACCCTTCTGCTTTCCTAGGCATCCTCTAACACCCATAAATGATTGTTTTAAAATGAGACACACAGGGTATGGTGGGTACCAGCCTTAGTGAATTTGCGGTGCAGCTACATTAGCAGTTAACTCATGAACTACAAAACACTGAATGCTGGCTGTTGGGTCTCCCCCTCCATTGCTATTTCTTTTTATCTTTTAGGTCTGTCTCTTTGTGGAGAAAGGTTTTAATGAACATTAGTTTCTCATTTAGAATTGTGGCAGCCCAGATAGATGCCTATTCCATCTTCACTTCTATTTTCAACATCTTATGGTCCCAGATTTCAAAAATTTGCAAAGAAATGTTGGGGCTTACATTTGTTTTCCAATTATTTTTAAATATGTGGGCAAAATATGAATTTCCCCTTCAAATAGTGTTAAATAAGGATCACCAGAAATAAGTGGATGTCACTGGTACAAATCCAGATTCCCACAAACTATACAAGGTATTTTTTGAAATTATCAATTGCAGTAAACAATATTATGTCTTTATTTTTGTGAATTATATCATCTTGAACCCTTCTGAGTAAAGAGGGCTGGGACACTTCTCAACTTGCCCCTGTTGTTTGGGGCCGTCTCTCAAGGTGACAGAGGATGATTCATTCGTCATGGTAAGAAGAACACTTTTTGCAGGTAGAAGTACTCTGGATTCCCTTGCTAATTCCCAGCTGCCTCAACGGGGGTTCTCAGTGTTTGTGTTAAATCCCCAGAGAGTGCCCCAGATAGTCCCAGATCCCAAACACGTGGAAGTAGTTTTCCAGAGGTTTAAAGATGTCATTTCTGTCTTCTTTCCTCCAGAAAACATAGTCACTTTATGACTAGCCATGGATACGAAATGCATCTCTCTGCCTGCTTTTTTTCTGAACAGCAGCATAAGTGAAGAGAGAAACTTAGAATAGGAATTCTTGCTCCAACCAGCTATGAAATGCCTAATTTTATTTGCATCTGCACACATATGCAGTTAGATGTTTTATTCATTACTTACACACTTACTTCCAAAAGAAACTTGTGAAAAGCAAAGAAAACTCATACTATCTTTTAGTTTTCATTTTAGGTTTCAAAATAATCTGCTCAGTTTAATACCGACTACCAAATGTTTTCCAAAACATTTTTAAAATGAAGCTTCTTCTTCTATGAAGAAGCAGAATAAATAAAATGGCCATGTTAATGTTTGAGAAAGTAACTTACCTCCTCAACAAATGACTTTAGGATTATAGAATCAGAGTGGAAAAATAATTCATCTCATCTATACTTCTCATTTTAAGGCTGAGGAAACTTTGACCCAGATAGTTTAAATGACTTACCCGAGATCAGCCAGTTAGTGCATGGAAGAAATAAATAATAAAATCCAATTTTTGTTTCTACTGCTCTCAAATAAAGAACTTTTAAAATCTGTAGACTCAATTATTTTGTCAAGAGATTCAATAGATGTCTAGTCTATTGTGTTTAACAAAGTGCCACTGCCGCCATAACCCCATTGTGTGAACTTCCTTCACACACAGATGGACGAAATTGGGTTCAGAGAGAAAAAAAATGACCCAGAATTCACACGAGGTCTAAGGGGCAGAACATGGTTATGAGCCAGGTCTGTGGACTCAGATTCTGGGGCTCTGTGAATGGCCCAGGCTTGTGAAAAGGAATGCCACGCCCATTGCAAAGAGCTAGCAATAATATAAAGACTAATTACACCACGTGGGAATCTAATTTCTTTGTTCATTCTCCAGTTGTCCCTCTGGTATAACAGGGCTTCACTAGGTTCTTTGCTTTATTTTAACCATTTGCCAAGTGAGTGTCCGTACACCATCATTTGAATATTCTAATGATCTTTGACATCCTTGAGAAGGAAAAATAAAGCTATTTCTCTATTATCATGTATAAAATTTCAGTGGATAACTTAGAATTATTATAACTCACTGAGATTATTATGTGACCAATAAAATAATCAGGTATCCAGAATATTTTTCGTAATGGCTCTATTTTCAAATGGTACTGACAATTTTGGCATTATTTTGGGCTATTCTTATTGTATTGTGTTGTGTTTACTTTCTTTCACTTTTGCTTACAATTTTACTTCACAGTTTTATTGAAACGTAAGATCTACCACATAAGCACCAATAAAATCAAATTTGAAAATACACATCTTTGAGATTTTGTTATGTGATTGTATCTGAGTATATTATTCCCAGTTGGCTATAATGGGAACTATCCTATACATACAAGTCCAACTTCTATTTGAAACATAAAATATAGTATATTGTAAAATCTATTAAATGTGTTCTTTAAAATGGCTATTATTTCCCTTACTACTGTACATGAAGTACATTTATGTCCTTTAAACTTGGAAACACTTTAGACCAGAGTAAGTAGAGATTTCTAAATGACTAGGAGATGTGTTTTGGATAAATGCATTTGTGTGGCTGGGATAGCCCAGGGAGGGCAAAAAGAGGGAGAAAAACAGAGAGCTGATGATAAGCCCTAGGGAATCCCAGCATTTAAGGAGCAAGAAGAAATGTAGGACAGAATGCTCAAGATAGAACCAGAGGCGTGAGTGGGAGTTAAGGGAGGAGAGTGGTTTAGAGGAACAGGGGCATGTAAAATATTAACAAATCTAAAAACAAGAATAAAATAAATGATCAATAAGGATTCCTGGATATGTAGAGAAGCAGTAAAAAGAAAATGGGGACACTCAAACACTGAAAAACACCATGAAGCTGAAGAGAAATCATGCAGTCATAGTGAGATATAAAAGAATGGGGATTATGAACAGAGTAGGATACTGGAATTGAGCTCTCTGATGTGGAATAGAACTGAGTGGTACCAAGGTCCAGGTATGGTCAAGAGGCTACAGCGCTCAAGAAGAGAGATTATAAGATACTGAATTACAACATCAAAGTGAATGCTAATGTAAACTATGGACTTCAAGTGATAATGACATGTCAACGTAAGTTCATCAATTGTAACAAATGCACCACTCTGACGGGGGACGTTGATAATGGGGCAGGCAATGCATATGTGGGTAATCTTTGCTCTTTCCTCTCATTTTTGCTGAGAACCTAAAAGTTATCTGAAAACTTTTTATTTAAAAAAAAGTACTGAAGGAAAGAAAACAGTCACAGTTTCAAGGTGGCGGAAGCAATGGGTCTGGAGACTGAACTCACCTATGTTGTTAGCATGTCATGGGAAATAAAGGGAGATGGTGAGTGGGGTTCCCAGTGAGTGGGAAGCAGTAAGTAAGAGTAAATGACACTGTGAAAGAAGGTGGTAGAGTTGTATGACATGAACCTTAGTAGAGAAGGAAATTTTATATAACCCAGAAGTTGCCTCAGGACCCAAATGAAAGCAGACCCGGTGCCTGGTCCCATGGAAGCCTCTTCCCATTCAAGCTCCTAAAAAAGGCACTGTCCTAGATAAAGGAAGAGGTTTAATTCAAGCCAATAAGCTGAGTTGGGAGATAGCACAAAGCAGTATGGGAATGACTGTACACAGTCACCAGAGAGGCTTACATGTTGGGTGGTGGCCAAAGACAACTGGGGTGTGGGACATGAAGGACTGGAATGGTGTCCAGATTCCAAAAGCATAACCTTCAGATGTTACATTGGACTCACAGGAAACTCCATTTCTCATACCTAGCCCATAATAAGTTATTAATAAATATCAAGTCAATGAGTGGATGAATGAATTAGGTTACTTTTAGTCTTTAAAGTCAAAATAAAACAGCTAGGTGAAGATTATACACCAAAGGCTCTTGGAAATGAAAATGAGAGGTCAGAAGAGTGATATCCTTGGAAAGACAATATTTAATAAATATTTAGTCAATGAATGAACAGTTTCGTCCTATAATTTTCATCTTTGTCACTTTACTATAAGTTACTTTCAGCTATGTTAAGCTCTCCTTGCTTAAGTTTTTTTCAATATGTTTCTACTAAATTTCATGATCTTTCCTACTTGTGTATCAAATAACTTTTCTTTACTCCTTCTTCTGTAACACTATTGAAATAAATCTGAAATTCACCAACAGGAGCAGGAATTACTTTGTGCCTAAAATCAGCCTGACAATATAGTTGGGATAAGTCATATTTTGGGGATTCTCTCAAAAAGATTGTATCTGTTGCATTTTAGAACATCTTTGTAGCAGGTGTGCTGTCTCAGAGAGAGGTTTATTTTCTTTACATACTGTGTGCAGCAATGGAAAAAAATGCTATTTATACAACTTTTAAATTTAAAAAAATCTATTCATATAGAATTCATTACAGTCTAGGATAAAGAAGAGTTGAGAGTTGGAAAGAATACTTTTCCTGAAGCTTTTTCTGTTTAATGTACCACTCCACCATAATCTCTTATTCTTTCCCACTATCTTCTTCTTTCTTACGTATATTTTAAAACTCTCCATTAGTCTTTATAAGGAACAATTTTCTTTCTTTCCCCCCCTTTTTTTAAAAGGAGCACTCTATCAGTGTTTTAAGTCTTCACATTCAAGCTGCTTAAATGAGAGAGAGTATTTCTGATTCCAAGAGCAAGTGCCATCCCCAGGAGATAGGTTTTTCTCAGTGGCTGGTCATACTGTTTAAGAAAAAGATGTTGCATTAAACCAGGAACTGATATGGCGAGGATACCAAAATTGAACCACAGTTGTGGGCTTTCCATCATTTAAGTTTACCAATATCCTTAGGTAGAATTGAGATGATTAAAAGCATCTCCATTGTATTAGCAGTCAATATACAGTCAATGGTACTGGCTAGACAGTTTACACATAGGGGGATTTGCATTTTTGTCTATAATGAAGAAAACTGAATGTGTAGTCCATGTGTAGACTCCTCAAATGACAGACCATAATCATCCTTTTGCAGCCTTTATTGTATCTGTTGTCAGGCTCTTCTAAGAGACTTCTAATAGGGTCTTGGCAAGATGCCACAGGCAAGCACTTCCACCGCAGCTGATTCATAAATGCCTTTGGGGTTGCATTACAAATCCAGTAACCCCTGAGGTTTGGTGGGAATGTCTGCCAAGGTTCAGCTGGGATTGCCTATTAGCCCATTGAACTCCCTTGGGCCCTAGAAACTCAAGAGTGGGTTTCATCCAAGTAACATGGGGAAAAGAGATATGATATTGTCTCTGTTGGGCAGGTAGATTATATACACTCCATCCCAGGAAGGCTGATTTGAGGAGAGAAGCATCACAGGCACTTCTTTCTTCCTGTTGCTGTAGTATAGAAATGTATAATTTAAGTGATAAATCCATTGACAATGATGTGACCTTATTTCCTTCTATTTGTATAATATAGCAAAGATACACATGCTCTACATAAATGAGTACTTGTTTTCCCTTTTCCCATTGCTTTTCTACTGTGTATGTATATGAGATTCACATGTAAATGGGGCAATGCCTATGTTGTTCACTACTGTGCTGCTAGAGATGGGAACTGGGACAGCTACATAAATAGTAATAATTAGTGGCTATCTGAAAGCAGAAATATATGTAAGATGTGGGCCTGTGGGAAGGTCCTCAGGTGCTAATATATGGGGATGCTAAAACTTCACTGAGATAAAATAAATCAAATTAAATGATCCAAAGTCTTCTTGGGGACAGGAGTCAATATGGTGAAGAGCAAGATGCCCCATCTACAGAAGCAGGCTCAAAGTACATCAGGAGGCCATCAAGGATGTGACTTTAGTTACCCACAGGGCAACTCCGTGGAGTGGAAAATGAGATACAGGACAAAAGCAGAATTACTCTGGACAATGGTGGAATGGCCAACCCCTTCTGCTAGCTGTCTTGCTCCATCACTTCCTGTGTGTAGATCTCACTCTCTAAGTGGAAAGAGTAGCTTCTGTAGGGAGATAACTTCAACCCTTTTGTGCTTACTGTGAAAGAAAAGAGAAACTGTTACCTCTAGTGTCCTCACATAGCATTGTATTCTACCCTGACAATTCTATTTCTCAAACAAGGTCAGTCTCCATTTCTACCTTACTTTCTACTTGTAATATTTTTCGTTCTGTGGCACTGTATTTGTCCCAGCCTCACAGAACATTTTTATACTCTCCCAAAGTCCTCCTCCCACCTGATTCCTTCCTGATTTGTGATTGCCTTTGTGTACTTCCTCTTAACCTTTCTCTAACGTTTTTTCACCACTGCTTAATAAAGACCTAGGAAAATTTAAGTAACTCCTTTGAGCCTCAGTTTCCTCAAGTGTAACATTAAATTGCTAATAGCTACTTTGTGAAGTAGTATCAATTACTGAAGGTTGTAGAAAAATAACATTGTGCCTGGTTTCTCTTAGGCACTCAGCAAATGGTAGCTGGGGACAATGATGAGGAAGAAGAGGAGGAGGATAAAGAAGACGAGATGTAAATGTAATGTAATGAGTTGGCATTCACAAGATTCACAAATGACACAGGTGACACAATAGTCAGGATCAGCCTAGGTCTATGCTTGGTGTCATGAGCTTGTCACATCTTGTTGGCTTTTGACAAAGCTTTGCAATGAGAAACCATCTTTTAGGGAGGGAGCCATAAAGCTCATCTGGTAGCCCTACTACATCACCATCACTGAGCATTTCAGAATGCCAGGGCATAATAAGGAAATGGTTTTTAAAACATTGCTACATTTTACTGCCTAAATTCTTTTTTTTTAATCTTATTTTTAATTTTTTTCTACTGGGGAGAAATAGATGTATAGAAAATAAAACATAAATTGATTCAAAAAAAAATCACTGCTCTGCACACAATGTTGTACTCCTTTTCTGTGTGTGGGATTGGAGGACATTGATCAGATTTTACAATTTCATTAAAAACATGCCATCAGTTTTTACAAAAAGAAAAATAAATCTTTAAAAGAGATGATTGCTTAATTAATCATAGGATAAAGAGAGATTGATGCTAAGAGCTGTTTTACAGATTAAGAAAAGTAGAGCAGGGACTGGCTGGCTCCAAGAACTAGAGTTATTTACTTTCAAATGAAGCATTTACTGACGTAAGTTAATTCTTTCTTTTGGTGATATTCCATTGCATCTAGATGAACTGGGCTCAATTAACCATGACTATTTAGTAAGGTGAGTTACTATTTTTTCAAGGTGAGTTACTATTATGTAAAGCTTCACACTTTTTGCTATTGACTCAACTTCCTTAGATGAAATTATACTTTCAATTTCCATAGTGCCCAAGGGATTTGGTCAGCTCACCTTCTATGTGCTAGATTGACTAAACCTCTTTTTATAAATGACAAAAGTTGAGGCACAAACATGGAATGTGATTTACCTAAAATCATGTAACCATTTAGGGTAGTAAGAAAAAAATACATAATTCTGGTCCATTAGTCCTGTGATCCTTAACTTGGGATCTATAGAGTCCTAGAAAACCCATGGATGGACTTTCAATAACCTGAGCCCCTGAATTATAGAAATATTAAGTGATTGCGTGGATGGGCGTTTGGGGAGGAGAAGGGTCACAATTTTCATCAAAACCTCTAGCAGTCTATTACACCCAAAAGGTTAAGAACAAAACTATACTCTCCAAGGGCTAGTCCAATTCTGAGTAGAGTATCCATCTAGTCTCAAGGAGATATGCAATTCAGATGGCTACAAATCAGAAATATTTTCAAGGACTCTGACACCAATATTGACAGAGAGATGGATTTAACACTTGGTTCCTTGAGGTCAGCTTTGTGTCTATTGTTAATAAGATGTACATCAAGCCATTTCTCCCTCATATATTAACAAGGTCTAGGACCACAAAATTAATGCTTCTGCTAGTAATATGTATATTTGTATTCATATTTATATATGTAATAAGTATAGTAATGTAAGTATACTAGTAATATATAGAAATACACAGTTATATACATACATAATCTTGTGGCTTAGCACTTACTTTTTAATATTAATATAATCAATAATGTAAACAAACATTTCTGGATCTTATACTGTGGACCAAGCTGTATAGGATAAAAAGATATCCAAGATACACTTTTTTACTCTCAATGTTGTATAGTTTAGCTGCTGACAAGCACATTAAAGGTTAATAACAATATCTGCTCTGTGTAATCGTGGGCAAAGAAAAATATTACACAGTTAATTGATAAATGAGTTGGATCCTGAAAAATTTAGGATGCAGAAACTAGCAGAGGATTCTAATTAATGCAGGGACCAATGTATATAAATCTTTCAATGGGAATTAGGAAAAAGAAAATCCATGGGAAAAGAAAGAGCAATTAAAGATAGCCCTGGCTTTCACAGAGTGGGATGGGAAGCCATTGGAGGGTTCTGAGCAGAAGGGCACAGCAATCTGACATACAATGACTGCTTTGTTGAAAATGGACTTCAAGGAGACAAAGGACATGTCAGAAAGGCCAGCTGGGGAGTAATAGCCAACCAGCAAAAGATGATGGTGACTGTACCACACTCATAACTCAGATTTTAGATATATTTTGGGGTAGGGCTGGCAGAGCATTTTATCACTCCCGTGCAAGGTATGAGAGAAAGAGAGGCATCAAGGATGACGGCAAGGGCTTTGGCTTGGTCAAAGAGAAACAAAAAGTTGTCATATCTTGATATGAAGAAGACCGCAAGAAGAATGGGTTTTAAGGAAGTCGGGAGTTTGGTTTAGAATGCATTAAGTTTGAGATGTGTATTCGGCATCCAATAGATGAAGATGTGAATCTAGAAGTCAGGAACAAGATTGAGATCGGCAATACAATTTTGGGAACTATTGGTGTGGAGAAAAGGCTGGATGAAATCACCTAGGAAGAGAAAAGCAAAGAAGGGAAGGGAATCAACTGCAAACATTTACCATGATTGGGACTTGAAATGTATACAAAAGCATAGTTAGGAGGTGAGACAGAGAGTTAAGTAGTGGCTGGATCATGGAGGACCTCATATGCCGTATAAGTGATATAAGAATTTATCCAGTAGGCAATGGAAATCCACTGCAGAATTCTGAGAGGTTTGCATTTTGGAAATTGGCAACCAGGTAGAAACTGATTAGCAGGTGGTCAGTCCTGGTAAAAGGGAACCCAGAAGAGAAACCACGGCAATAATCTACAAAGGGAAAATGAGGATGTGGAATGTGTCACCAGTAAATGAGTGTGTCACCACACAGATTTGAGCAGAATTTATAAGGCGTGTTGATAGAATTTAACCATTTGGATAAGAAGAGTGAAAGAAAGAGAATTCATACGTTGTTCCCTTGGATAACCAACTGGATGGCAGCGTCATGAACTAGAGTGGGAATAAAAGAAAGGGAGAAGACAGGTGCTCTGGGGGTGAAAGAGATGTGAACATGTTGAGTTGGATATCAAGTGGTGATGTCCAATACTCTGTTAAGCATATGAATCTGGAATTCTGAACAAAAGTCTCGAGTAAAGATAAAGGTTGGCCATCAGCAAACAGATACTAAGGATAAAGAAAAAGAGCTGAAACGGAAACACTGGTATTGGGTTTTGGTTTTTGTTTTTTAAAGGCCAGAAGCCAGCAAGGGGACATGAAGGACAACTAGATGGGGAATGGCATGATGAGATTAAAGGAAGCACATGTGGGCTCAGGCCTTGGCTATATGGGGTGGCAGGGAGGGGGTGGCATGGTAGAAGTGAAAGCAAAATTGTAAGGTTTTAAAATATATATATACAAAGGTAGGTATAGCTTGAAAGCATGTGTGGCTATTTTGAGATTTTAAAATGTGAAAGAAAGGGAAGATAGGGTGATTTAAGGGGGTCAAAAGAGAAAGAAATGTATCTTCTGCTACATTTATACAATATCGCTTTTGTCTAAACATAGATGTGTTGTTTGAATTAACATAAGGCTTAACTCCCACATAGGCCAGTCAGTGAAGATCTATTCCAGCGCCTGCCAGGTCCACCCTCCCAATTCTGATAGTCAAATGGCTCCCAATTATACTATAGACAGTGCTGCCACATACAATCAGAGGAGGAATAAAGAGAGAGAAATATGTAGAAATATTTTCCAAATATATATATAAGAGCAACCTTCAACTTGATTAAAACTCTACCCATCAGCAAATTTTTACCCAGCATCTCTATGTGCTAAGTTCTGTGCTTAGCAATATTTTTCAACATTAGTACAGGATGTTTTTGTTAAATGAACTGAATCCCAATATATCATGATTGGTTTTCTGTTTCCTACACCCATTGTTGTGTTCTGTTTTATAATTTCAGTAGATACCCAAGAGGGTGAAAATGTACTAGAGAAAATAGTATTATATGTGTCTGTGTAAGTGTACATGCGTTGTGGCCTTAATCCAGCCCTGTCCTGGGGGCCCGCATCAAGACTGCTCTATGAATCAGGCTTTGTTGTTTCTGATTGTTCAATAATTAAGCCTTCTGCTACAAGAACCAAAATGAATCTGATGACGACCACTCCCATACTTATAACCAGGTCCAGGGTTCCAGCCTGTGTTGTGAAAGACTTTGTGTCCTCATTTCTGTGTGGACAACACGTTGAGAAAGACAGAGTTGCTGTCTCTACCAGGTTTTACCGTGTGCAAACATGTTACGGGAGTTTTGAGAAAATCACTCAACTTTTTGAGACTTTGCTTTCTTTATATGATAAGCATGACACTTTACCTAACATGTGACTTCTGCTTGGCTGTGGTTATGGATTCCTGATCATTGTTTCCTTCAAGGTTATAAATTAATAGGCATGCACTCTCATCAATCTATGAACTGTTCCTGGAAAGCTTTTACTCAGAGCAAATCTTGCCTTTGAGAGATTATATTAAAGCAGCAACTCTTTAGGAGAAATTAAAAAATCCAGTATCACAATGGAATATTTAGAGACAATTGTAATAGTGTTTTAACCTCAGAACTTTTCAAAAATTTATAAGATGTTTTATAGTGGAAATAATAAAGGCATTGATGCATTGATTCTGTAAATTAGACCAAGTGTGGGTGGCATTGTTTTGGCACAGAAAGTTGTGTGGCTTCGTCTATCAACTAGCGAGAAAAATGAAACCAAGGTTCACAAAAGGAAGCAGAGTTGCTCAGGGCCGTGCTGATGGTTTACTATTGCTATTCCTTGGAACCTTCCAGTCATTCTCATAACAGATAGTTTTGAACTCTATTTTTAGCAACAGCTGCCAAATTTTGCAAGTCCTATAATGTTCTGCTCCCTAATTAGTTTGGAAGCCTGTAATTGTTTAAGTTTAAACCAGCCTAGAAAGGCTGCCAACTCATTTGGGTAGGATTGAGCAGGAAAGTTGAAGAAATGGTTACATATTATTACTTGCTCATTTATTTCATTTAGGCTTTTGATTAAATTATGAATCTAATACCAAAAAAAAAAATCACAACATCGAAGGACTTCTTTTAAAATGCTAAGAGCTGGCTTCACGTCTTTGGACACAGCGATTTCATGTCTGAGCGGTCCTGTTGATGTTTAGAAATTGAGTACAGGCTCCCAGGAATGACTCTGGGAGGTCATGCACACTTTGGATAAAATCTGCAAGGTCAGTGATGGAAACTGCATCATAAGAGAACCATTATAATACGTTATTAGTGGGATTTGGCATTGAGTAGCTCTACTTATTGTTGGGGGTGCATTTTTTTTTTGGTATGTGTTTAACAAAACTCTGGAAAAGAAAGAAATATGTGTGCACCAGAACAGTTAGCACTGTGTTCAGAATTTGTCAGTGCACTCAAGAGTTTATTAGGTAATAAGATACTATGCACGTTTCCACTTGCAATATGAAAAATGTCGAGACTGATCACGTTTCATTAATTGTCTCTGTGCATTCACTGTGTAATGCGGCTGTTTGACTGTTGTTTCCTCTACTCTGATCAGGTGTTTTTACTATGAGTACAAAGAAGGAGGCGGTATTCATGAAAACTGCAGAATCATATAGGAAGTAGTTTATATTGGCTACATCTACAGCTGCCTGAAGGAATCATGATGTTTATTTCTGAATTATTTTTCCACCAACTCTGCCTGAATGAATGCATCAAGAAACCTAATATGATTTTAGGGCACAACTGCTCAACTTTTTATAGCGTGATCACAGTTCAAACTTTTCTCTGGGGGTTATCCTTCATCTGGGGGTCTCTGGGAAAATACAAAATCAGGTTGCTAAGGTTTGACACTATGCTGGACAGAGACTGATTATGGTCTTTTGTGAAGTTGTGCTCATCCTTTCAATGAAAAGCTTCAACTATAAATCTAGGAACTGTATTTCCCCACAGGAATCAGGCAGTGTTTAATCTGCCCTTGTCATTGTTGGATGCTGTACAGTAAGGATCAACATGCACAAACCTTTGCATGTGTTTGTTGATTGCATCATGATCACAGATCACAAGATGTGTTTATCAGTTAAAAAGCAAAGATAGAACTTATTATAAATGTTATTTTCAATCAAAAATATGATTGGACCAAGAGCTGTTCCACCATCTGAAGGATTTCTTTTGTTGGAAAAATATCTTCATTGCATCTCATTAGCTCCAGGTTTACTCATGCCCCATTCTCAAGGATTCCTCCTTTGCCTGTAGACTTTGAGTGCTCCCCCCTACCAGCAGCTCAGTTAGCTACAAGTCAATCCCTGTAGCTCTTCTCTGACTCCAGTTTGTCTCCATCTTCCTGATAATGAGGAATTCAAATTACATCACCACTTTCAGGATGGTCTGCCTAAGCCGAATGGGTACATTGCCTCCTCTGTTCCATTGCCTGCATTCCATGACGTTCTTTGACTACTACCTCATTATACAGACACCTAATCACAAGGCACAGAATTGACTCTTGATAAAAATTAAGTCCCCTTTACCAATACAGTGTCTATTGCATCTCTATGTGCTTCAGTTTCCTCAAGATAACACTTACTTCTGGACTCCTTTCTCCCCTTACGCTTTCACCCCTAGCAAAACCATGTGAAAAAACTAAGCTGAGAATGGTCCCTGTCCAGTTCCTGAAATTTTAGAGTACAAAATTGCTGAGACTTTTAGCTCCCTGAAGTGTCCTTTGCCCCGGACACTTCGCCTCAATGTCATTAGACACACGATAAAGTCCCCAGCCAGCATGCTGGCCACATCCCCCATAGCCACTATTTGGGCTACTCCAGACAAAAGGGGGCAATGCTGAATGAGATAATACACATCCAAAGTGCTTTGAAATCCCCAAAGGCAGATGCTTTATGAATACCAGACATGATTATTATCTACTCGACTACCCCCCGTCACGATAAAATCTGTATTCTCACAAATGGATTTTCACTTTTTCGAGCTGTTGCCCATTAACTTCTTGTTAATATTTCTGATTATTCTGGGCCTGTTTATTTAAACACTTGGTTAGTATTGGCACTTGTCACCCTTCTGTCTTTGCAGATGTCACTTAATGCTCCTTACACATTAGCAACACAATTAAGCAACACCGAGTACCCATGTTTGCTCTTCTGTGTATCCCTCACTTTTGGATATGTTAGAATTTACCCCCAGCATTTCAAAATCAACTTAGTAATGCATTATGCCGCTTTCAAGTCTGTCCAAGTCAATTTGGTTTACACTGAAGGATACGTTGTAAGAATTTCCAAAGGTTTTGCTGAAATCAAGCTGTAGTATGTCCACTGGGCTCATCACCAGTTATCCCTGCATTCTGCTTTTCAGCTACAAACCTGGTACAATGCTTTATTCTGAGAATGGAAATGAGCAACCTATGCTATTTTTTCCTCTCCAACTACTTTTAGAGTTCAATTTTGCATTCTTTGTGTCCTATTTATTACTAAGGGCTGAAGAACTTGATCTCAAAAACAATGGTGGAGAAATAGCTTTAAAAAATCAAAATCTATGAATGATCATCCAATGATTTGATACATTTTTGAACTAATTGCCAACATAGCAGCAGGCTTTTCAAGGGCTCTTGTTTGGTTACTGTGTTTAATCTTTGCTTCACAATGAGTCAAAGACATACCATAAAAATAGGAACAGGAAGCAGCACTTTAGTTCACTGTCACTTCTGATCCATTCTGCTCAAGAATAGCAGTCTCCGGACTTCTCAGCTAATCTGCCCTCATGCTACCCTCCACTGGAACAGCTGTCCCTCCCACCCCACGACACTCGAAGGATCAGTGAGTTAATATTTCTAAACAATCAGGAGTCCTGGGATGAGATGCACTGTACCAAAATCAATAATCACTTTGTTTGCAACATCGAAACCTTTTCTTCTATCACTCCCTTCATCAGATTGACCATTCTAAGAGCTCTTTCTTTCATTATTCAAATTCTTCCCGATAGTCAAATGCCTTAAGATTCAATAGACTAATATTTTGGTCATCTACAATGGAAATCTGTGTTTCCCATATGTTACAGAACCAGATGGTTCAGGTTGGTCTTTTATTTGTCAGGCTCAATATAAAACACTGTGTGCGCTCTCTCTCAGGGTTTTAACAAAGGCTATCCAACCTCTCCCACCCCCAGACCCCCACTCCAGGGTTTGACAACAGGCTGAACCAGGAGATGAGCAACTTCTCAGCTGCTGGCCTCTGAAGGCACTCCCAGCATGGCCAGCCCCCACTTCTGTTCCTGCTGGCTTTTTATGCAGGCCCTTGATTGAGAATGGTCCAGCTGGGCAGCCTGTTAACTCCTTTAACCCATTCCTATCCAGCCCACCTCTAGTAGGCCTGGCCTTCTTTTAGATCCAAGTTACCATTTTAGTGAGCCTACACTGAGCACTTAACACTGCCTCCTTCTTTTGTACCTCGAGTGCCCAAACCTGACATAAATAGAACTGAAAGGAAAGAGTAATTGTGTTTCTGCTATGTGGCAATGCTGAGCTAGATCTTTGTTAATTGTCATGATGTCTTTTAAGACATAGAGCAACACAAGAGGAGGTGTGATCATACCCACTAGGTAGGAAAGTAAACTAGAAGCCAGAGACACAGGATAACTGGTCACACATCTAATAAATAATAAAACAGGATTGCCACATAGGTGTCTCACTCCAATGCCATGAACATCAGTCCCTTTAGACAATCAGAAGAAATGCATGTGTGCAGGCGTACACACACACACACACACACACATACACACGGACACTAAATTCTAAGAATTTTTGAATTTGGGGTTATTGGTCTATCTTATCCAAAATATCTAATTTTTCCAGAGAAGTCGTACATCTCCAAGTGAGACTCTTCATTCTAAATAGTAAGGATGGAAAAAACACTAAGAGGGTCTGAGAAGTAGAACTTTAGAAGTTACTACAAGGACAGTGCAGAGGTGGTGGTTTTTGATCTTCAAGATTTGGGAGGCTCTGGTGGATTTGAATGGAGAAGTGTCCTGATCTAATATAGACTGTAAACACTCTGCCACCAAGCTAAGAACAGACTGAAATGAGACAAGAACTATTGAATTAGTAAGGACACTAGTGCCATGCAGGTAAATGAGGAGGTCCAAGAGATGATGGTGGTTTGAACCAGACTGTGGTGGTGATAAGTGGTTAGATTCCAAACACATTTGGAGGATAGACAAAACATGGTTTTCCGATATAGTGTCTTTCTTAGATTCTGCCTTGTACTGTTCATGGTAGGCTCCCAGCTAGACTGACGGTCTCCTGTGCTGTTCATGGTAGGCTCCCAGCTAGACTGACGGTCTCCTGCGCTGTTCATGGTAGGCTCCCAGCTAGACTGACGGTCTCCTGTGCTGTTCATGGTAGGCTCCCAGCTAGACTGACGGTCTCCTATGTAGGAGTACCAACCATGCCTCGCAGTTTCTGTTGGCTACTTTATAAATTCTGTGCCAAACATGGTTAGAGGTATAAAGACCCTTTACTGGATGGATTGAGTTACTCATTCATGATTTTTTTCCTCCCATCTTCTCCCTTCTTCTATCTACATGATGTTCCTTGATTTCAAAGGAAACACTGTTAATGCTTCAGTAAAAGGTCAAAACTATTATAACTGGGATGAATATGCAGAAAACATAATCTAAGTCGGTCGCTTGTGGAGCCTGAAGATTGACTTACTTCTAAAGAGAATTCCCACCCTACCTAATGCTCTTCACTAAATTCTATTATTCCATGGAGCCCCTATCAGATACCAGGTGCTGCCAGATATTAGGAATTCAAGAATGCCAATATCAGGGTTTCAGACTTCAATGTCTTCCAGGGAAGCCAAAAGGTAATTCAGTAGACCTCTCAAATACAAAGTGATAGCTTTTGTAATAATATGGTAAAACGTAACTTTCCAAGGTAAATGCAGAAGAATAAGGGTAAAGTAGTGTCTTCAAGTTTGTATTTCTCTCCTCCAGCTTTCCTAGTAACACACCTGTCCCTCCCAGCTGGTTCAGATTCTTGCTACAGCTCAGCATGTCACTGCAGAATATGTGAGAAACTCAAGAATCCACAAGGAGCATAGAGAATCAACTAAAAGAGACTGCAATTTCAAAGCTGGAAGACATTGGAGAATATCTTGTTCAACACCACACTGCATATAAGCCAAACATCTAAGACACAGAGATGTTAAGTGACTTCCCCAAGGACACACAACTAAATGGGTAAGGTCCTAGAGCTAGAATTCATATTTCAGACCCTTTGTCTAAAATTCTTATGTCACCATATAAGATTCATCAATCATATCCTATTCTTATTCATTACCTTCTTCCTTTGAGTTTATGCCTTGATTTTATTTATCCTAAGCCATTCATTTATTCTACAAGTGTATGGTCTATCATTCCTACATAACAAGCACATTTCTAGGTGTGCTAGTTATTAAGCTATTGACTCTCTCGTTTGCCACGATGTCCTTCCATGTTAAATCATCTATCTCTGTTAGAAAACAGAAAATGATATCATTTCTCTTTTCTTGACTGTCAGACCCAGAGCATCTGCTTTATACCCAGTACTTCTCTGGGTACTAAAAATACAGAAGCAAGCAAAGCCCAACACTTCCTACCATTACAAAGCTTATAGTCTCATATGAGAGACAGACACAAGCTAGTTGATTACAAATGACAGTGGAGTTACAGACAGTGATGGTAACACAAGGAAAGATACATCTGGTAATGAATACTCAGAGCAAGGGTTAGAGAGGGCTTCCCGGAAGAGGTGGCATCCTAGAAGACACTTGCTCTTAACCCTACCTGGGTCCATACTCTGTGGAAAAAGGAAAAGGAGGGACCATGATATGCTGGAGGATCTGAAATATAGCTGGTAGAACTAGAATCAGGAGTATTTTGATTTCCTTTTATTTATTTTAAGACAAACATTTTTGGACTTAAACTTCAGAAGCAGGAGCTGTAGTAAACTTTTTAATTTGGTGCGATAATCTTTTATCTGCAGTCTGCCTGAGCCTGGTGTGTTGAAGCTACATACCAGAAATGCACATTTTCATTTATTTTTTTTTTCAGGATCTTATCCTGATATGAAGTCCCTTCAGGGATCTTTAATTATGCAGGTATAGATTCTGTAATCTATTCCAAAAGGGACTTTGATGTAAGAATATATGTGTTGATTTCATTAAGATTTAGATATGTTAGCATATATTTTGAAAATTTGCAACTATTCATTAGAACATGTGCAAAATTTATTCTCTTAGAAATTATTTCGGAAGAAGAAATAGGCTAGTAACTTTATAGGAATAATTAAGATAACTCTTTTGAGTTGAACATATGTAGCTATACATATTGAATTACATATTGAATCATATATTGAATTATATATTTATGTATCAATTTAAAAGACCATATTTAATGGAGTTTAGAAGGAGACTGAAAGTTTGGAAGATGAAGAAGGGACATGTTCCTTTCTGTTTGTTGCCAGTTCCCAACAGAAAGGAAGTAGTTCTTTACTGTTGCAATTATTTCCTTATTTTCACCTTATTTCAGACCTTTATCACCTCCAGTTGCCCTATTGTATCAGTCTGAGAACTGTTTCTCTGCCTCTAGTCTATACCTACACACATGCCCACAAACACACTCCTTCCAGTCTGCCCAGTCATCAGCTTAATCTTAATTAAGCCTTAGTTTTATACCATCCCTTTGGTTACAAAGCCAACTCTTTCTACCATAGCATAAAAGATTTTTTCTTTCTTAACTTGCTTCTAATGGTATCTTCAACCTGTGTTTCCTAATCTACTACATGTTAGACTTACCTTAAAAAAATTCTGATTCCCAAACCTCACTTCAAACCAATTAAAATCAGAATCTCTGGGGATGTAACCCTAGCATCTGTAGTTTTAAAAGTCCCAGATGGTTCTAATGTACAGCCAGAGTTGGGAACAACCAAATGCAAGGCTGACATGACTAAGTGAAACTACTCACCATTACTCTTTCCCACAGTCCACAGGCACTATTCTTATTTTAATATTCCAACTCACAGATACTGGCATGGGCTTTGGTGGAGGTTATACCTGAAGAAATCTCCTCTCTAAATACCATTTCAGTTATAGTAAGTTTCTTTATTATTTTAAAAAGCTAAGACCATTGAAGAGTAGTTTTCACATAATTAAAGTAACATTTTACGTCTAAGCATTTTCAATATGTCTTTCTACCTTGGATACAATTCCAAGTTGGTCTTCCATCTAGAGTATTATTAGATGCACATGTTGTACTCACTGCAGCAACATACTTGTTGGAAGGTCTCTGAGCACAGGAATGTGCTATGAATCCTCAAATGTTATGTTTAGAAGTCTGGTTTTCTTCACATCTATACCTGAAGCAGAAATAGAGCAAGCCAATATTAATGAGGATGCAAGGATGCATTCAGTATCAGAAATGTTAAAGCAGTGAGCACAGTGTCTGGCATAACATTGGTGATCACTTCATGTTTTCAGGGAGCATGAATGAATGGACAAATAAAGGACCCACATTGCCTGTATGTCATGTCCTATATAGACTCATGATCCTTATAAAATAAATTAGCTGTATGACTTTGAGCAAGGCCTTTAACCTTCCAGCTTTCAATTTGCTCATCCATAAAATTGGCACTGGTATGAGGAGGGAGGATGAGTTTAAAAAAATCCCTTATAGCTCTAAGAATTTTTTAATCTAGAATGATTCTTGTTTAAATCCTTCTGTTCATACTGACAAACATTTCATGGGAAAGAAACACACATATATTGCTTGACAAATCTGAGAATAACTTGCACCCTCTAAGTGTAGTTAGTTTACAATTTTTCATATCATGGGTCTTCCTTCATCTCTGTGTCATTTCCCCGACGGGATTGTGCTCCATAATGAAATAGTACCACAAAAGCCAGCTGCTTCAAGATCTGGTCCCAGGACAACCCAAGCTAAGGCAGAGGCACCGCCACATACTTCACATATCTGCATATTTAACAACAACACAGAACCATTCTTTGTCAGTCTTGTCTGTTATATTCATTATAGCTGAGTTTTTTTAATTAAACATAATTATCAACACTACTTAAAAAGTCTAGTTCAGTTCTACAAAGATATATTAAGTGTGTACTGTATCCAAGACTTTGTATTAAAAGCTGGGGATATAAAAAATAAGAACACATTTGACTAACTACTATGCATCATTAAGAATCAGGTTGTAGGCAAAACTTTATTGACATGAAAACATATTCATGGCATATTGCTAAGTGAATAACATCACCCAGAGAAGGGACTACACTGGAGTTTTCCTTCTGCCGAGGAGGAAAAAACCCACAAGAAAATGTTGCTCCTGCTATAAACATGACACAGAGCTGGGAGATCTTCAAAATACATCCTTCTAGCCCATCAAAGAGCTGAGGTCACAGGCAATCAGGTGAACAGAATTCCAGAGGTTGACAAGCTCATTCAAGAAGAGAAACAAAATTTGTTTCAACTTTGGCATAACATGAGAGGAAGTGAGGGCCTCCATAAAAGAGTAAGTAAAAAAGTGAAATGTTAGTGAAATCTTAAAAGCCAAGTGTATACTAATATGCCTGTTTAGAATAGCTAGGAACTCAGATAGAAGAGAAATCCATACCCATTTTCCAGCTCTTTTTCATAGGCTTCCATACGAAACTCATGAAAAAGACAAGACTCTTCCTTAGTGTTCCAATTATGCAGAACTTACCTGGATTTGAAAATGGAGCAAAAGTGTGTGGAGAAACCCATCTATACTCTGGGCCTTGCATCAGTATAAGGTAGTGATTGGCTTTCAGAGGAGAAAAAAACCTTTTTTTACACAATATCAAAGGTCATCTACCACTAGGTAGATGTGACACTTCTCTGACACAAAAAAGAAGTCATCTGATTCTGGAGAAATTGACAACCCAAATAGTCTAATATCTATTAAGGAAACTCCTGAAGATAAAAATCTTTCCCACAAAGATAATCCCAGGCCTAGAAGACTTACTAGTGGGTTTTAACAAATATTTCTCTAAGAAGTAACACCAATTCACATAAACGTTTCCAGCAAATTGAAAAGGAAGCAGTACTTTCAAACTCAGTTTATTGAGGTCTACATTACCCAAACATCAAAACCAGAGATAATGCATGAAAATAACACTAAAGAATAATCCATAACATAGACATAAAATCTTTAACAAAATATTATTGAATGAAACCCAGTAATTTTCACAAGAATAATGCAGCATCATTAAGTTTAACCCAGAAGAACAAATTTAAAATCAAATCATGTAACTTATCATAACAACAAACTAAAAAAGGAAAACCAGGGGCTTGTGGGTTGCTCAGTTGGTTAAGCATCCCAACTTTGGTTAAGGTCATGATCTCATGGTCTGTGAGTTCGATCCCCATGTTGAGCTCTGTGCTGACAGCTCAGAGCCTGGATCCAGCTTCAGATTCTGTGTCTCCAGCTCTCTCTGCCCCTTTTCCGATCACACTCTATCTCTCTCTTTCTCTCAAAAGTAAACACATTTAAAAAATTAAATAAATAAATAAGGAAAGCCATATGATTATCTCAACAGACGTAGAAAAGGACTTTGACACAATGTAACATCATTCGTGATTTTAAAAAACTTAACAGATGAAGAAAAGAGGGAAACTTCTTTAAATTGCTGAAACACAACTAAAAATTTCATCCATAACTAATTGTGAAAGACTAAATTTTCTCCCATGATTGAAAATAAACACAGGTAGTCTAACTTGTATCCAACTATATAAAGAATAAAGAATTTGTCACTCAAAAATACATACATAAAATATACTTAATAGTACCTAATAAAAATACAAAACATTTGAACATACACTTCGCCAAAAAGCCAAAACCATAACGCGATACCATTTCACTCAAATAGGTAAAATTAAAACTATTTTAAAATATCAAGTATTGGAAAAGATTTAGAGCAATTGGAACTCTCAAGCATTGCTGGTAGCAACTCAAAAACGGTTTAACTACTTTGGAAAGCTCCTTGGCAGATTTGCATAAACTTAACACTTATATGTTGTAGCAATTTCACTCCTAGGTATTTACTTAAGATAATTGAAAACAAAAGCAAAAGTGAACTATTGGGACCTCATCAAGATAAAAAAAGCTTCTGCACAGCAAAGGAAACAATCAACAAAACTAAAAGGCAACCAACAAAATAAGAGAAGATATTTGCAAATAACATATCAGGTAAAGGGTTAGTATCCAAAGTCTATAAAGAACTTATCAAACTCAACACTTTAAAAACAAATAATCCAGGGAAGAAATGGGCAAAAGACATGGACAGACACTTTTCTAAAGAAGATATCCAAATGACTAAGAAGACACATGAATAGATGCTCAGCATCACCCATTGTCAGGGAAATCTAAATCAAAACCACGCACCTGTCAGAATAGCTAAAATTAACAACTCAGGAAACAACAGGTGTTGGTAAGGATATGGAAAAAATGAAACACTTTTGCATTGTTGGTGGGAATGCAAACTGGTGCAGCTACTCTGGAAAACAGTTAACAAAATATTAAGAATAGAGCTACTTATGATCCAGCAATTATACTACTAGCTATTTATCGAAAAGATTAAAAATGCTGAATCAAAGGCGCACATGCACCCCAATGTTTATCGTAAACACTATCAACAATAGCCAAAGTATGGAAAGAGCCCAAATGTCTATCAACTGACAAATGGATGGATAAAGAACATGTGGCATCTATATATGATGGAATGTTACTTAGTGATCAGAAAGAATGAAATCTTGCCATTTGCAGCAATGTGGATGGAACTAGAATGTATTATGCTAAGTGAAAGGAGTAAGTCAGATAAAGGCAAGTATCATATGATTTCACTCATATGTGGAATTTAAGAAACAAAGCAAATGAACATAGTGTAAGGAAAGGAAAAATAAGATAAAGGCAGAGAGGGAGCCACACCATAGGAGACTCTTAAATACAGAGAACAAACAGGGTTGCTGGCAGGATGTTGGGTGGGGGGGATGGACTAAATGGGTGATGGGCTTGAAGGAGCACATTTGTTGGCATGAGCACTGGGTGTTACATGTAAGTGGTGAATCACTAAATTCTATTCCTGAAACCATTATTACACTAAATATTAACTAACTTGGATTTAAATAAATTTTTTTAAAAAAGAAATAAGATGAGAAACACACACAGGAAAAAAAAAACACATGTCCACAGAAAAACAGTTTGTACATTGTTTATAGCAGCTTTATTCCTATTAGTAAAAAAATTTTAAGTAACCCACATTAAGCTGGGAAATGGAAAGGCAAATTGTTATCCTTGCTTATGTGCATATTGTTCGAAAGACTAAGGATTGTTTATAGCAAAAATAATAATAACATGTGTGGAAGTAGAAAGCATGACAAAAAGAATACACAGAATGGCTACAAATGGAATTAAAA
This sequence comes from Suricata suricatta, assembly GCF_006229205.1. Classification (NCBI taxonomy): domain Eukaryota; kingdom Metazoa; phylum Chordata; class Mammalia; order Carnivora; family Herpestidae; genus Suricata; species Suricata suricatta. Next base: position 84,860,620 of record NC_043706.1, read on the forward strand.
ATTTTAATATTTTTTAAAGTTATATCTATAAATAGAGTATGATAATGTAAAGATGCATATTGTAATGTCTAGAGAAACCAGTAAAAAAATTACAAGTAAGTATATGAAAAAAACCAACAAAAAGATAGTATAAAAGAGGAAAAAGATTTTTATTCAGGTAAAGAAGACAGGAAACGAGGGAAATAAGAGTTATGCTATAAATAGGAAACAAATGCTGAGATGCTGCATTGGTTTATTTTTTTAAGATGATGCATTTAAATCCAACTATATCAACAATCACAGTAAATGTAAATGGCTAACCACATCATTACAAGGCAAAGATTATTAGAATGGATTAAAAAGCTGACCATAAATAAATGCTGATTATAAAATTTGTAGTAATTTATATACCTGTAAAATGTAAAGAAATTGACATGTTAAAAGTAAAAGGGTATAAAAGGACATGGAAATTTTTAAATATTAGAAATTATCATGACTACATTAATGTCAGGCAAAGTAGACTTCAAGGCAAAGAGTTTCAGAGTTAAAGAGGGGTGTACTGTAATGATAAAAGAGTCATTTCCTCAAGAAGACGTAATAATCCTAAATGCTTATGCATCTAATACCTAAGCATTGGAATACATGAAGCAAAATTCATGAAACCAGAACTCCTAAATTCACAGCTATAGTTAGATATTTTAACAGCCTTCTCTCAATAATTGAAAGGGTAATTAAAGAAAACAATCTAAGAAAATATAAAAGATTCTAACAATTATTAACTACTTGGCCCAACTGACATTTTACAGCACTCTCCCAATAACTGCAAGATATACTTTTCTTTCCAAATTTCCATGGAACATTCATCAGGATATATGATATGCTTCCATAAAACAAGTTTCCTTAATAAAAAGGAATCAGGGACACCTGTCTGGCTTAGTCAGAAGAGCACGTGACTCTTGATCTCGGGATCGTGAGTTCAGGCCCCACTTTGGGTGTAGTGATTACTTACTTACTTAAATAAATAAATAGGAATCAAAATCATGCATAATATGTTCTCCAAATATTTGGAAACTAGACAACACATTTCTAAATAATTCATGAAAGAAGAAATCTTGATGAAAATTGAAAATATTTTTAACTGAATAATACTGAAAATATATCAAAACTTGTGAGATATAGCTAACGTGTTGCTTGAAGAGAAGTTTTTAACTTTAAAAAGAAAAAAAATATAAAATTAATTATCTAAGCTTTAAGAAGCTAGAAAAGGAGAACAAAATTATGTTTGTTCCCTTATTCAAAGTAAGTTACAGTAAATAAGTAATTTAAAAAAGGAAAACAATAAAATAAAAGATGAAGAAATAATGCATAACATGAGTACTAAAAAACTTTTGGTTTTTGAAATGATTGGTAAAATTTACAACCCCATAGCAAGACTCATCAGGAAAAAAAGGAGGGAAAACACAAGTTACCAATATGAGGAATGAAAGAGGGCACATTATAACAAATTCTATCGATGTGAACATTATAATAAGGAAATATTATGGATGACTGTCTGCCAATAAATTGAACAACTTAGAAGAAATGAACAACTTCCTAAAAAGCATAACTTACCAAAGCTGTCATGACAAAAAAACAGGAAATCTGAACAGCCCTAGGGCAATTTAAAAAACTGAATTCATAATCAAAATCTTTCTTTTGAAAAAACTACAAGCCCAGATGGTTTTATTGGTAAATACTATTATATACTGAAGTATAAAAAGAATACCATTTCTAAATAAATTCAAAAAATGCAGAAGGAAGGTACATTTCCACACTATTTTATGTGGCCAGAAAACCCCTATCCCAAATATGATAAAAATAAAATCCAACAATATATGAAAGAATAGTACCTCATGACAAAGTGAAGTTGATTTGAGGAATTCAAGGTTGGTTTAACATTGAAATATGAATCACAGTAATTCACAATAGCCACAACATAAAAGAGGAAAAAATAGTATAGGGTATTACTTAAAAATAAGATATAAATAGAAAAACATTTGAAACACTTATACCAAAATGTTATCAGTAATAATCTTCTAGCAAAGTGATGCCACTAAGGTGCAAATTGAACTTCTTTTTAAAATTTACTCTGCTTTTCTAGCAAAAATTACGAAGGAAGGAAAAAAGCCCTCTCAATTTGTAATAGTGAACTTCCTGCTCCCCTCATCCAAAGAATTGTACATGGTACCTAGCATAACCTTCACAGCATGATAAGAATAATCCTTAGCATTTGGTTCTTGTTTATTCTAACACCAGAGCACATTGGCTAAGTGAGCAAACCTACATATAGAATAAAAGCTGATGATGTACTTGTTAAAGGTATTTTCCTATTGAAAATTTTGGACACATCATAAAATAACAGTGATGTCGTCAAATAGCATAGTGTGTGGTCAGTTCACTAGCACTTTTACTCATGCCAGGCCAAGACCTTAAGTCAGAAGATCAGTGTCAGATTTGGACACTATACTATTTCAGGAAAAAAACAAATTTAAAAACTGAAATGCATTCCTTTGAAAGGCATTTTCTGTAGTGCTTTGATATGGAACTCTGACTGAAGCTCAGCATGGAAGACATTAATCTGAACTTTCATGTAATATACCCCCGATGCTCCAGGAAAATAAAATTATAAGACTCTCATGTTATTCCAAACAGATTCAGAAATGTGCCAAGAGGAATTATACCTTAAAACCTTCTACTTTGTTTTCCATAATAGGGATAAGAGGAGAGAAATATTGTGAACTTGGCTATAAAATCATAATGAATATTTATTTAACACATTCTTTTAGAAATTCTATGTGAATTGGACTTGAAAATGTCTCATTTTCCCACATCATATTGTTTGGTACTCAGTGTGTGTGTGTGTGTGTGTGTGTGTGTGTGTGTGTGTGTGTGTGAGTTTGTGTATGTCTTCTCATGTGCTGTCATAACCTATCTGGCCAAGCGTGGACTGTCTCCAAAGATTAAGTGCACCTATTTTGAACTAGAGGCTGCATGCCATAATTTTTAGCTAACCCGTTTCCTTCTTAGTGAAAACAGAAATAAAAATATATTGTGCACACTTCATTGCTAGAGCCTTTGACCTCAGCTGCCTGTCTAGCTGAGACTGTGATGAATGCTTTGTGTCCCTTCATTTTTAATTGCTCATAAATTGTTATCCCACCAAACACAAAACTAGCCTTGTCCTCATTTTAGTTGGGGTTGGAGGTCAGCCTAACAGTAATACAATTAAGGAGTGTCTTTGTGTGGGGGTGTGGGAGGGAGTAGGGCACTAGGGTTGCAGAAGAAGGGTAAAGAAATGTAGTAGTCCTTTCTAAGGAAAACACAAAGAAAATTCCAACTTTTGATCAAAAACATCACACATAGAGTAAATCATGCTCGTTTGACAATTGTGTCCAAAGTGCTTTGAAGGGCATTTCCCGACAGCAACAAAGAAAGTGAATTATATTTCATGCCTGTGTTCAAGCAAAAACGTGTTTTTGTGATTCATGATGTAGAGGATAAATTAATTCTGTGAAAAGGAAAAAAAAAAAGTCTGGTTTCAGAAGCGTCCGTTGAAGCCCAGGTTGTTTTCAAAAGAGACCATATGGGAATCTAATGGCAGAAGCTAGCCTTCAGCTTTGCGCCACTCACGGTCATCACCCAGATGGCAGCTCGGGCGACTGCTCCAGCTCACCTCTGACGCCTGCGCACCACGGATTTTTTCTGCGGGTTTTGTAGAGTCCGTCTCGCCTTCCGTCACACTTCTATGGCTTAGCAACTCAGGTATGATCTTGAAACAGTCATGTTTCAAATAGCAATGGCACTAAAGCTTTGAGTTTCTTTTCTCATTTGGCGACACTGTCAATAACAGAGATGATTATATGCTTTCTTTATTCTGCTAAAATAGTGTTTAAAACCCAGCTAGTGGCCTATCGACTGATTTTATTATTCTGATTAAACCAGACCAGAAGCAGCATGGTCTAAATGCAAACAGAATTGGACTTATAGTAAGACCACGCCTTCCCTTTTTTCCCAGCCATTCTTCTGACTTCCTTTAATTTCAGGCAAGTGGTTTGGCTTCCCTGGATTCAAAATAAAAATATATGCCCAGTACTTACCTTATAAAAAAATATTGTGTAGGCAAGGGAAGATTATGTGTGTTACAGCCTTCTTTCTCAGAATAAACATGTAAAATACATTTTGGCTGTTGCTATGATTCTTAGTCTCATTTTTATCACTGATTTCTTGTTTTAATCATATTTCACAGTACCTTTTGAACATTTTGTCAAGCTCAGTTGAATTCTGAATTACCAAATGGTATTCCCAATATACCACTTCATTCATTATTTCCTGAATTTATTTGTAGCAAGTTAACTTTCCCAGTAGGCTTTACACATCTCTACCTTGGCTTTGGCAAAATAGAAAATAACTTAACTGTAATGTCACTTACTAATGAACAAATTTGACAATGATTAATCCCTACATACATTTTTGGAGCATTTATTATATGCTAGGCATGGTTTTAGGTACTGAAGATAGAATAGGATTATGAACAAAATAGAATAAAAATCTGTCTTTAATGGATGTAATATTCTATTTATTTGATAAATTCAGTCAAATTGTGATGCCTAAACATACAAGCAAAAGGATAAATAATGCCCCAAAAGGCTGGAGACCACTGAATTATAAGTTAGGAACTTGGAACAAGAGACCAGTTCTATTCCTTGTCTTTGGTATCTTCACCAAATCACCCATTTTCCTAGTAAAATTAGTTGGTCTTTTCTAATTCTAAAGTTATAGAATTGTCTATATAAAGGAGAAATAGTCCCCTGTTCTTCAATGAGACAGAGAAGGAGGGGCAGAGACAGAAAAAGAGAGAGAGAGTATTATTTACCATTTCAGAATCAAGAATATTGCTACCTTTGGGCTAGAAATTTTTGCCAGAGAATTTCAGAACTTCTAAAGCCTGAAAGCAATGAAAAGCATCACTTTTTAGGAAATTTTTATTTTTCTTTGTTTTATACTCTAAAAGTGAACTCATTGCAGTAGCAAATGATTCTGGTGCTTGGTTTCCTGGATGTTGACAGTATTGGCATTTTGTCATAAGAAGGAGGGCAGAACTAACTGGTTCATAAGGTTCCCAGTGGTCCGAATAGCAGAAAAATCTGTTAAAGTCACGATGAGTGAGTTGTTGGCTGAATTCAGCAGCACACGAGTCTAAAACTGATCATCTGTGCCCTTGCCAGTAACTGCTTACTTGACTGCAATAAGAATTGCTACAGCTTTACATGCTACCAAAAATGATAATAATGATCATTCCCAGGCATAACAAAGAGGGAAATTTTATTTTTATCTTTTAACACAAGGAGGTGTCACAAAATCCTCCAAACTGAAAGAAAAGTCCAAATGAAAGTATTAAACATTAGGTATTCGAATTAGAGGTATATCAAAGCTGTGCCAAATACTTGGTGCATACAATGGAAGTTGGAATTTGTATTTAAAGATTCCAAGTGCATTAGACATTAACCAGAGAGTATAGTTCGATATTTGTTGTCTCCAACTAAAATCCTAACGTGGTTTAGGAAATACTTACAATAAGATTAGGAGCACTTGGGTAGCTCAGTCGGTTGAGCATCAGACTTTGGCTCAGGTCATGATCTTACAGCTTGTGGGTTTGAGCCCCATGTCAGGCTCTGTGCTGACAGCGCAGAGCCTATAGCCTACTTCAGATTCTGTGTCTTCCTCTCTCTATCCCTCCCTGTTCGCACTCTGTCTCTGTCTCTGTCTCTCTCTCAAAAATAAGCATTAAAAATTAATTAATTAATTAATTAAAATTAAATTTTTGTAGTTGTTACTGGAATTTAATTTTTCTTTATTTTCCTATTTGAGAAGTTCCTGATAGCTGTTGGTGGAATTTTCTGTTTTATACCTTTCCTAAAGATCAGAATAACTGGTCTTCAAAAGAGTGGTAGAACGAAGACAGAGTGAACACATATCACCATCTAATAAATGAACGTTTTGTTTTGTTATTGATTATCTTCTCACTATAATGTACACTCCATAAGAGCAAGAAATTTTACACTTGATCTTAGCCAAAAGGCCAAGAGGTGATTGAGAGCAAGAAATTTTGTCCGCTTTTTTCCCTGCTCTGCTATAACTTCCAGAACAGTGACTGGCCCATAGTAGGTGCTCAGTAAGCATTTATTGAACGAAACAATAAAATTATTACCTCCTGAAGCATAAATAAAAGCACTAAGCTTCTGTAAACCAGTCCGCAGATCCAATGGATTCTAATCCTAACTTTCCCAAGGTGTCACTTGCTACTAACTTGAGATAACCAAACTAGCTTTGTTGACTTTCTCAGGCTACCATGGTTTGGTATGACCACAATTATAGTTCAGTTTTAAAGTTTCAAATCCTAGTACAATGAATACTCTTTCCTCGGGCCAATGGTTAGATTTTAGCCTATGTTATGGAGGAATGTACAGGATCTAAAATAATTTCACATTAAATTGAAGAAGCATACTCTCTTTGAGGTTTGATATTAATGTTTTATATGGTTGTCTGTAAAATATGTGTGATTTTTATTATATGATTTTTGTCAATGTGTATTTTTTGTCATTTACCAGAATTGATGTACATAACTATTTAAACAAGCCTTGAAAAATGGTTTTGAAAAATCACTTGGCTCACAGATTTCTTATCATTGTTATTCTTGGCAATTTACATTTGAGCAAAACACTACAACATTAGAAGATCCCATAGTCATATAACTACTCACAGCAGAAACCTTAAAATTGCACATTAAAATTAGGTATTCATACATGGAAAACTAATAAAAAGCTGTTTGAAAATGTGAACGTGACATTTTTGGAGTTATCATTCAAGCATTTTTTGTAATTACATATGGCAATTCAAATATGAATGCCTAATAATAATGCTAACCAGACTACACATTACAATTGAAAATTAAGATATACTTCAGGGGCACGTGGTTGGCTCAGTCAGTTGGATGTCTGACTCTTGATTTCAGCTCAAGTCTTGATCACACGGTGGTCAACTTAAGCCCAAGGTTGGGGTCCACACTGGGTATGGAGCCTACTGGGGGGAAAAAAAAGCAACTATCCTAGCAGCCAGGAAAACTAAATGTGTGCTCCTGGGGTCTGGGAACTAGTTAAAGCAGCATACAATCAGAACAATTCTTTGACATACTTCATTTTATCTGAAAGTTTGCATTCAATATCCATAACTATATAGTTATGTTCATATTAAATAATGTCTCCCAAGACTTCAAATAAAATTGATACTTTCAGAAGGTCCATCTTTTTCTATTAGCTTTTCCCATTTCCAACACCCTAGACTCACCAGCATAGACCTACTCCAATTTGTGATGAATATTTGGTGGTCAACACAATGCTAAATAATAAGAATGAAGGTGTGTTGCTTTTGCCAGGGTCTCGTGGTACTGTCTCTTAGAACTTAGTTGGCAATTCATGTTCCTGTCAGCTCAGAAACACATAGAATATCAGACATTTTCTATTATCAGAGTTTTTTGGGAGCTAGACAAGCCCAGTTTTCCTGAATGATTAGATCTGTATCCTCCTTTCCTTTCTTTCTCTTTCTCCTTTCCTTTCCTTCCTTCCTTCCTTCCTTCCTTCCTTCCTTCCTTCCTTCCTTCCTTCCTTCCTTCCCTCCTTCCCTCTTTCCTTCCTTCCTTTCTTCTTTTTCTTTCTGAGAAAAAAAAATAGGTACCAATTTACCAGAAAGCCATTAGAGGAAAATGTAACCCCATTCAGGAAAATTCAGAGGTGAACCAAACAGGAAAAGTTATTTGCCTGATCCTCAGTCCTCTCCAATGTCTTTTCCATAGAAGGAAGAATCCAAACAATCTCTCTGGAACCCCACTATTTTCTGTACCTCTAGTTTATGCCTAGTCTTAGTCTTTACCTATACAAATGTGTCTACAAAAAATAACAACTGCCCCAGGGTTCTTCACCCTATTTTACAGAAATGCGGAGCTTCAGTGTTTGATCCTCTTCATCTCTCAGCCCCTATGCGATGGATGTCAGTAATGTCACCTCTCAGTGAGATAGCCATGGCCAGCAGAAGGCCTGGAAATGCCAATTGTAATTAACTTTCTTTTCAAATATGTTTGACAGTTTCATGCTGAGAAGTGCTTCTTACCTTTTGAACTTTCAGATTGCTTGGCTGAGCAAAATGTGTATCATTTTCTTTTAAAATTACCTTACAAAGAGCTATGTACTATGATATTCTTGCACACGTCAGCCATTTATAAGAGATTTAGATTTTTAAGCAGATTATCCTTGTTCCAAATGAGAGACCTTGCTTTTGTCTGAAGCACGAGCTATGTTCAGGTGAACAGCAGAGCCCTAGGACAAGGACACTCATATATTCATAAGTGTCAAAGATGATGACCCTTTCTCATGGGCCTAACATTCCAGCTGCTCTAGAAGGTAATATTCCTGAGACCCATGAAAGCCAGAACCATGCTCTTTGGCAGTAACTAAAGATAGGAAAGAAATGCTCTTTGGGTCCAGTTTCCTACAATATGGTTATTCATCATTTTTAAAATGACATCAAAAATCAATAAAAATGGAAGAACTCTATAAATGCATCTTTTCTTAATTGAGAAGCTTAACCTGACTTTTGCGGTAAGAATAATATACCTTACTGTGACCTACTTAAAAAATGTAAAAAGTCACTTTATAGCTGCTTGTTTCAGTCTTTCATTTGGCCTCCCAACTCTTTTTTTTTCATAGCGGGAATATTCATGTAAAAATGAGGAAAAAAAGAAGTATAGATCCTCACCAGCATTTTGATCAAGGAGAAAGGTTTCATACTTCAATAGTGCACGTAATGGAATTGGTCAGATTTGAAGCATGGGAGCACATTTTATCTAGGATCTTTAATTTTTTACAGTTCAGCTGACAGAAATTTAACTAAAATGTTGGTTATGTGACCCATAAGCGGGCTCCCCAAAATAATATTTGCCTTAATTTTGCTGTAGATTGTCAGAAAGGGTGTAAAATAAATAGATTTTTAATAGTATTTTTGTTAATTAGAAATGATACAAAAATGAATTCTATAATATCCCCCCTCAACCTTATAGATATGTCATTTACTCATAATCTTTACACGGATTCAAAATCCAGAGAACTACTAGATAAAAAGTACACAATAAATGCACTTTAAAATGATCTTCCCTAGCTACCAAGACAAGAGAAGAGACAGGTCATTGGGGTCCACACTGCCCTAGAAGTGGCAATACGACCTTTTTTCCCTGAAAATATAAAATGTGAATAAAAACTGTAGTCTCTATTTCCTCAGAGTGAAAAAACGAAAGAAAGAAAGAAAGAAAAAGAAAGCTCTAACCTGTAGCATTAACAATTTCAATGCGATTTTGACATTATGAAAGCCTTTACCTCCAGGTAAAAATATGGTTCAGCTTCCTATAAATACACTATTTGATATTCTGTTGAGCTTCTCTTAACAAGACCTATGAAGCTCAGGAATGGATGACTTTCAGTCATCTTTTCTATTAAATTTGGAGGAAATTTAACACCATTTGTTGTCCCAGTGTAAGAAACCAAACCAAGGCAGTCAGATGAATTGAAAAAGCTATCTAGGATGCCTATTACCAGCTTAAAAAAATGAGCCTTGAGTCTTTGAGAGCTTCAGTTAGAAGTCTCTCCTCATGAGATAATGATGCTCATGGTCTCCATAAGTCTACTTAATTCCCATTATTAGGACTGAAAGCCTGTGTCAGATAATATGTGTACAAGTCAACAGGTGAAAATCATGTCTGTCTCAGCCCTTTTACTTTACCACATGCTTTTTGAGGGCAGATGTAAAAAAGAATGAGACAGAAGGAAGTTCTGCCCTGAGGTATTCATTTAAGAGAGAAAATCATGTGGATGAAACACTGCTTAAGAAATTCAATATAATACTGACTAAACTTTTCTGGACCCCCTAGAAAAGTTTGATTTGGATTGTGAGGTCATACTCCAATTCTTTTTCCCTAAACATCATATTTTTAAGGCAATAAAATGAACTGTTCAAAAGCAGTTCCAAGGTTGAAGATGACTTAAAAGAGGCATGTTGGAAAAGGCAAGGTAGCCAGGACATTTGAAGCGACATGCAAATATTTTGGCAGTCGTGATATCTGTGCTTTTCCTTACCCTATCACAAGTAGAGAATAGGATAACACTTTGGTGATGAAGTGTGAAAGAACTTAGTTTATAAATACAGTTGACACATGGCTCATATGTAACTTCAAGAGATTTCAAGAGATTCTACTGGTGTGTGGCTTAGTGCTGGGTTTTAGTAATAAGTCTGTGGCCTACCTAAAAATCTCTGAAAAGTTTCTAATTAATTCTGAATCTGTAAGAATCAGGCATGTGTATCTCTACCACATATCAAAAACTGAGTTCTCTAAAAGGCTCACCTATTTTCCAAAGTCATCATAGTATAAGGAAACTTACCTATCTAATTGGTGTCCATTCATTTCCAAGTTCACTTTCTCTTCCTATTTACATTTTACTTCATGAGCAAGCTCAGTGCTTTTTGACCTGGCATGTAGAAACTCAAGTGTGATTGATCCTAAAAGACATTTGTGTGTGTATGTAAGAAACTGACTTGGGGAGTACACGAAAGGAGACATCTTGCGCTTATTACATCTAATTTTAAAGGCAAGTAGAAGAAAAATAAGAATTCACAATGCCCATGTTGTGCCAACCCCCAAGAAACTGCTTGAATATAAGAAATTGACCAAAATATGATAGGACAATAAACAAAGAGTCAAAGATTATTTTACAGCCAGAAAATGAACTGGATTAAGAAGAAATATAAACATAAAAATGCCTATGCCTATATACTTTCACATGTGCATACCTGATTCTTTTTCAGAGTGAGATTTATACAATCATTGCATATTCAGATAGGTTTTGACAGTTCTTAGCTGTTCTTAAATATACAGCTGAAACAGTCCATTATATTTTTATTTTTAATAATGAGGTCCTATTTTTCATATCTTGATAAAATAGAAATGCCTCATCCATCCCTACAGCATTTCTCCATTGAATTTTTCTCCCTGACATGCTATTGCTACATTGAATGTCACATGTAAATCAATAGAGATTGGCAGAAAAACAAATAAATATTTATTGCTTTTCAATATTTGTCAATGCAAGTTCATAATGCCAAATATTAAATTTGGTGGAAAACACAAGCAAATCTACCCATATCTTGTCTTCTAACCATTGTTTTACTCACCAAATACATCAGCCAAGATGTGAGTAAATGTGTCAACTATCATTCCTTAGAAGAAGGAGGAGGAAGCAACTTATAAGCAGCTATTGTTGCAAAATTACTACAGAGTTAAGAATATTTGTGGCAAGGCCAAATGGCCTAAGTGCCAAGTGTCACTCCATCCTAAATTCAGCAAAAATGTATTGTGCTCCTATATGTGGAAGGCATCATGAACAGTAGATATCTATGGTCAGTGCCTTTCATCATCTGGGCTGCAATTCATTTTTAAGTAAAAAGTCTTATCATTTTTAAGGAAAAGATGTTTTGTATTCCATTCTTTGTTCTCTTTATGCCTCAGCCTTCAGGAAGCTTCCACCTGGAGCCCACAACTCCTTACCTACAGTTTTGAACTCTGCAGAGCACTTTACTACATGATTCCTGGACTTTTATCCTTATTTTTAAGGTTCTTTTACATTGTGCATTTTTGGGTAATCTTCCTTGCTTTTTTTTTAATTAGAGGAAATTATGAATACAGAGGCTTTTGTTTGCCTCTTTCTAGCTTTATTCAACAATTACTTTATGCCTAGAATCAAATTCCTATAACCCAACTGTTATATTCCAAAGCTGCATTTGCTCACACATACTTTCCATCCCATACATTAACTCTGACCATTTATTAAAAGTCTCCCCAATCCTTCTCACATCAAAAAGAATGAGAAGAAGAGAAAACTGGACATGGAATTGAAGAGCAGAATCTGTTTAATGTCTTTAAAGGAAGCCCTTGCATACAGCATTCAGGAATGAAGGGGTATATTCACTCCCCAATGTGACCCAGGGAAAGAAACTATATTTCTGAAAAAAGCTTAACCAGAAGGACTCTAGAAACCATGTAAGAGTAAAATTAAAATGGATTATAAAATGCTTGCATTGAGGAGGCCATCTAGAGTTCCGCCCTCGCCCCCCCACTTATGTGGCTCCAAAGCCCCTGTGGAAAGACCTCCAAGTTGGGGACACCATGAGGATTCTCTTCCCATTCAGCCCCAACTTAAGAGAAGGGAGCATGTTTTTATTAGGTCCCCAGGATTAGGGAAGGGAATAAGAGTAGCACAAGACCATGTACTGTTTTAAGTCTTGAATTAATATTAATCTATTTAATCCTATTAAATTAACACTCTGTGAAATATAAACTAAGCCAAATTGTCTTTTGGTTCTTCTTCTATAGAACTTTCTGAATCTTCTCCCTTTATCTCTTTTGCCTGAAGTTGTCAGACTGCTTCCAGAGCTCAGAACTTTTTGCCTGGCATTTCCAGTAGTCATGCCCTTGTCATTTTACCCATAGCAGATTGGATCATGTTCCCAAATTACGTCTTTTTCTCTATGTTTTCAACCCTTTCCCAAACTCTCACTAAATCCTACCCAAGATAAATTATATTTGATCCACATCAATTCTTCAATGATCAACTTTTATGCAGTCTTAAAAAGTATCACCAATGCTTTTGGACAGTAAATCCCTACTAGAGAAGTAGTGAAGCAAGTTCACTTGGATTATAGAGAACTAATCCCCTACTGCCACTCCAGGCTCTCCTCAAATAAAACCCAGCACTGTGCTTTTGTGTCACTGAGTAATGGGCTGTGATCCACAAAAGCATTTTGACCCCTACAGAGCCATCCCTGCACCTGCCTTCCATGAGTTTAGAAGAGTTTTTTTCTGACAGAAGTTTTATGCAAGTCACAAATGCAAGCAATATAGGTCATTTAAAAGTTTCTAGCAGTCATATTTAAAAAGTAGAAAGACAGGTGGATTCATTTTCTTGGACTACCATAACAAAATATTACAGACTGGGTGGCTTAAACAACAGAAATTTATTTTCTGTCTGCAGGCTGCAAGTACAAAACCAAAGTGTTATCAGGGTTAGTTTCTCCTGAGGTATCTCTCCTTGGCTTGCAGACAGCTGCTTTCTCACTGTGGCCTTCTCTCTGTGCACATACATTTTTTTTCATACTAAACCTTTAAAAGCTGGTATATAAAATGTATACTACATTTCAATTCAAACTAGCCACTTTCCAAATATTGAGCAGCCACATGAGGCTGTGGCTACCCTATTGGACAGTCACACAGGTAAAGCAGGGCCCATCCTGCAATCCAAAGCCCATCTCTGTTTAATCAGGCTTCATAGCTTTTTGCCCAGGTAAAATGACTTTAGTTACATTACACTGTCAAGAGGAAGAGTGAATTTTCCCAGTGCACCTACCAATTCTTCATATTCACCTTAATACCAGCCTACAGTGTCTTCTTCTCTTGAAGAAGATATTCCTCTTTGCTACAGGTGACCCAACACTTTTTTTTATCTGAACAGGGGCCCCCTTAAGAGTTGTACACTAAACTATGACCCTTGAAGAGATCACAGGGCTATTGAGCAAAGTGATGAAACAGAATTCTTTACAAAACCATGTTCATGACTGTCATCCTAGTGAATTGACCCTCCAAGGAAGGTTAGGGCCAATTACAAGGTCTTATTTATGACTAATGTACTAAATCTACACTACCAATTTCCTGGTCTGCACATATGTAATATTTATTATTTTTATATGTAATATCTATTATGGAACATTTAAAAAGTTGGACCTTTTCTTGTGGGAAATGGCATGCATCTAGAAGACTTTGTGAGGAAGATTCAGGGGGTGAAATCTGATAACTTTATGCAGCAGGAATTACATCAGGACAGGAGAAGTAAGGCCCACTTAAGAGACTGTTTCAATGTCCTGGGCAAAAGGAAATGAAGACGTCAGCCACATTTAAAAAGTGATTGATCAGATATGGGAGATAAAGGTAAAAGATAAGTCAAGATGATTTCATGATTTTAAAAGAAAATGATTGTGGGCAGTTCACAAGGTTTTTTCTATCTTTGTATCAAGATTCCCTAAGCAGTCCATCTCCTTCAAATATCACCTCCATACAATTCCCAAAGCTGTATTTCCTACCAAAACCTTCTGAGCTCCACTGCCACATTTTTAGCTGTCTGCTAGCTAATGCTTCTAGAAATTATGTCATAAATTAAAAATTCACTTGTAAAAATTTGAATGGATCTTCCCCCTCCCATAGCAAACCTGAGTTTCCTTCTGGCTTCTCCATTTTTCTTAATATATGTTCCATCCCACTCCCATTATTGATTCTTGGAACTTGAAACTTAAGTTTCACTTTGAACATTCCATATCAAATTCTATCAATTCTTTTTTCCCCAAGTTTTCTTGGCTTCGTATTTCTTTTTACATACTCACTGCCACCAACCTAAGTTTTTTCATGATTACTTTCTTACAGGCTATTATACTAGACTCCAACTGGTCCTGTTATTCATCCCCTCCCCAATTTATGCTATATAAAGCCGCCATTTAACCTTTTTAAGCCAAAACTATGAATCACTGACTCTCTTTTCAATAGCTATTCATGGCTGTCCTCTGCCTACTTAATATATATACACTTTATATTCCCTACTTGGCTTTTGAGGTCAGGCCTAACCTGTCTCCCAACCTCCCTGCCATCCTTATACTATATCATCCTATTACACAAACTACAGCCTATCTGAATTAGTACTCACTATTATCTTTAAAAATTCACTAAATTTTCCCAGTTTCAACCTTTTTCTCATGTAGTACCCACTGCCTGAAATGAACTACATCATCGTTTGTCATTGACTCAAATTTCAGCTTACATTACATGCCTTCTCCATGACACTTTTTAGAATCAATGAACAAGAAATTATTTCTTGAGTTATTCAAATAAAAACAGCTACACTTTTTTTTTTGAAGTTCTATTATATGCTAAAAATCAGCAAATCGAAGATGAATGAGCCATAGTCCCTTTGTCAAACCTCAAAATTTATTGGTGGAAACAAATGCATAATCATCAACTATTTGTTATTTCAACTAATATTTATTAAGTATCAATTATATGCCAAGGACATTATTTAAGGCTTTGAGGTATAAAATAAACAAGATAGACAAGATGCCTACTTTCATACTCCAGTTGGGAGGGCAACACTCAAAATGAATCAACAAGAAATAACTGAGAGTGGTAAGTTTTATGCCAATAATAATTATACCAGGGTGATGGGCTAGAGAGTGCGTGCAGGATTAACTGAAGGGAAGGATGATGACGTGAAGCATGAACAACAAGGAGACAGCACATGAAGCTGTAGGGAAGGGCATTGTAGGGAACAGTTATTTTAAAGGCCATGAAGCCTAAACCTCCTTGGCACATTTGAAGAATTGGAAAGATTACAGCTGGAGAGGTAGAGGATTGTAGAAAGCATGGATTGTGGTCTAGCAAGAATGGACTCAGGTTTTTGCAGTAATCCAGGAAAATAGCTGAAAGGGGCTTAGAAAAGATAGACAAGGGCATGATAAGACGTAGACAAATTTAAGATAAGTTTGAAGGTAGTTTAAGAGACTTTCTGATGAATTAGATGTGTAGAATGACAAAAGAAAAAGTAGATTCAACTTTGATCATGCAACCTAACAAAAGCAAACCTGAGAGCACATTCAAACATTTAGCAGAGGGGCTCTGGGTGGCTCAGTCCCTTCTCTGACTCTTGATGTTGGATCAGGTTGTGGTATCATGGTTTGTGAGTTCAAGCCCTGTGTGGAGCTCTATGCTAATAATATGGAGTCTCTCTCTTTACTCCTCCCCTGATTGCATGCTCTCTCTAAAAATACATAAGTAAACTTAAGAAATGTTTAGCAGAGAGGGATTGATCCATTTGTGTGCACATATGTATTTAAAGTATTGTAGAAGAGTTCTCCTACGAACACTACCTATTTCAAGGTACTTTGAGTCATAGGTATCTAAGTTTGCATCATCTCTCCTAAGAAAACATAGTCTTAAAGGCAGAAAATCTAACAGATATTTTTATACACAATACCCAGAATACTGCTTTATACATAATGGCAAGCCATAGAACTTTTGGACGTATAAATAAATGAACAAAGATTAACTTACGTACTAAAAATGGGATGGTGAAATAGATAAAGAGGATTAAGAGTATACTTCTCATGATGAGCACTGAGTAAGGTGTAGAATTATTGAAACACTATATTGTACATACAAAACTAATATAACACTGTCTATTATACTCCAAAAGACAAACAAACAAACAAAAAGATATGTGACGGTGAAACCAATGAAAGAAAAAGAAGTATGAAGATAGCAAGTTGTTCTGAGGAGAAAAAGGTATAGAAAGTTGTTGGTTTAGAAGTAGAGGTGCAATGTTTAAGAGGACACGATCGATAGTTATATTAAATCCTATTCCTGGAAAATAGGGACATGTAAAAATTTACTGCCATCTTTGTCAGGCTTACAATTTGGTGATTTTAGGTAAAGCTATGCCTTGTTAGAACCATCGGTTGCGTATTATTATGAACATTAATCTATGTCTTGGTAACAATAGTAAGAACATCTCCTCCATGCTATCAGTGGTGAGTGGGCACTGAATGGGCATCGCACTGAATCCTAGCACAGTTCTGTGAGAAAGCTACTTCCATCACCATTTTATAGATGGGGAATTTCAGCCACGGAAAGGGTAAGCACTTTTCCGGAGGCCACAAAGCTGAAAGTTGAAGAATTGGAATCCAAGCCCCTTTTTAAATAGTTCCTGACTTTATGGATTTTTAACAGCACACTGTGCTCTCCTTGTAATTCTAAATATTTCTAATGCAGTATTTTTTAGAAGTAAATTTTCTATTTTTTAAGATAGACACTTGTGAAATGGAATCATAATTCCCTACAGAATCCCTTCATGGCGTTTCTTAAATTTCACTTTACTTCAATCCCATTTTCAACTGTACATATTTAAACTACATCAGCTATGTATATGTGTTGATTAAATCTATAAACTCTACAGTTTCATTTCTATGAGATCAACATTTACCCCTCTGGTTAGTGGCACCCATATTGTATTATAACAGGTTGATATTTCTCCCATCACATATCAATATTTTGACACCTCTGTTAGCAATGAGCACCCTTCTCTCAGATGTACAGATAATGGATATCTGGTAAACAAATACTATAGATTTCTCAATGTTACTTTTGCTTGCATTTTCCTGGGTCATTTCAATCAAATTTGAAAATGAACCTCAATTTTCTAATAAAGGGATTTTGCCCTTGTTTCAAGAAAATTGGGTATCTTGGTACTTAGCAGGGAATGAGTCTTATTACTATATCTCGATAATGCTAATCAACAATGTAGGAGAGGAAAATAATAGACTAGTAGAGCAGACTACATAGAGTGAGCGGGAAGCTGATGAGGCTTATTGCTTTTAAATGTCGACCCTATTTACAATGAACATTCAGAAAAACATGGCCAAATTCCCTTTGCAAGCAACTGTGGCAAAAGCCGTGCCCTCTTGTTCTTCAAAATATGGAGATTTTTTAAAAAGTAATGTTTATTTTTAAGAGAGAGAGAGAGAGACTGACAGAGACAGAGTGCTAGTGGGGGAGGGGCAGAGAGAGAGGAAGACACAGAATCCAGAGCAGGCTCCAGGCTGTCAGTACAGAGCCCAACAGGGGGCTCAGACTCACAAATCGGGAAATAATGACCTGAGCCGAAGTTGTACATTTAACCAACTGAGCAACACAGTTGCCCCCCAAGAATTTTAAATGAGGCATCCAGTCTTATCGGGAATCAAATGGTTGAAAGAAATGTCTAGAATAGGTTTTGAAAGACATCATGGGAAGGACTGTCCTTACACCCTCATGGGTAAGAAACTACTCTGTTTCAAATACCAGGAGTAAGAGCAAGACACAGCCCTTCTCCCAGACACTTAGCCAACCTGGCCCACTTTATTAGAGCAAGCTTTGAGGAAGAGATGGGGCTGGTGCAAACCTTGTCAGATATGTTTAGTAGTGGCCTTCTTCATTTCCCCCACATTAGGTTTAGACTGCGGGCCCCAGATTCCCTACTCCTTTCTCTGGCCCAAAGCCAGGAAAGCCTAATGGCTGGAGGGACAAGGTGTTTGGGTTCTGATACCACTTGCCAAGCTTGATTGCTCTGCAATGTCACTGCAGTTAGACTGGTATGCATTTCCTCATCAAAGAGGAATTCTGATGCTTTACACCATAATTTGTATAATTAATCTTCTGAGCTTTTTTGAACTTGCATTTTTGTTTGCTGCTGTTGTTAATAAATGCCACAGTGCTATCAATCCACATTTAGTACCAAGAGGAAATCACAATGCACATGAAAGTGGAAATGCAGACCTAGTTCCACTGAAGGTGTCACTAATGAATGATGGGCAAAATGCTGCCATCTTTTGGTTATTGACTAGAGTGAATGGGGGTGGAGAAGTGGGAGTGGAGAATAGAGTTTGTTATTTCAAATGCAAATTCTCCAGGTTGCTGAGACCTTATAAAATAGCTCAGAGGAGTGTTCTTTAGAATTTCCAGGATCTTCCTTTTTTACTCACACCAGTTTCCATTGCTTCGTAGATTATGCAACAAAGGGTTTGTTCCTCTAGCTGCAAGGATTTCTCTGTGGAGTCCAGTAAGTACAAGTGGATGCAATAATACAGCGCAGGGCTTGTTAGCTCTAGTAAAGAACAAGTGGAATCAGGCTGATGTAAACAGTCACTTCACCATGACTGTGGTTCAC
Source organism: Suricata suricatta (assembly GCF_006229205.1). NCBI lineage: Eukaryota > Metazoa > Chordata > Mammalia > Carnivora > Herpestidae > Suricata > Suricata suricatta. Next base: position 84,879,531 of record NC_043706.1, read on the forward strand.
TCTTCCTGCCTCAGAATACTTGAGAGCACCTTGCATTATGTTGCATTAAAATCGCGTTTCCCAGGGTAATGAATTATGTACCATTTGTACTCCTGCCTCTTTTGAGCACTCAGCTCTAAATGTTTGCATCAGTGCCAGCGAGTGTAAGGTGATCTCATTAGGGCAAGAGAGGTGGAATATATATTAGTAGACACAGTATAATTCCCCAATAGCTTAACGTCAATCTATGATTAAAATGCAACTACACCTGCTATTGCTTCGGAAAACCACAGAGCTACAATTTCATCATCACATTGTCCAAAGAAAAACATGATCCCCAAGAGCTGATCTGGTCTAGCCAACATCTCGCCACAAGGCCAGCACTCCTCATGAAGGTATCTGCTCTGAGGTAGGAAGTGACAGACAAACGTCCTTTCTGGTACCACACACCTGTCAAGTCAGTTAGACCTTTTATCCTCCTTTGATGGTAGTTCTAAGGAACCAGCAGTTCATCTCGCATTTTCGGAAACTGTCATGGTGAGCATTTCCCAACAGAGTACCCTCAACTTTCTTGCAGTCATCCTTGAAACGTTTACTCATTTGTGGTCTGTCTCATCTCTTAAAGAATCGAAAGGAGCTTGAAAATGGTCTATATATTTTCCTGTTTCTTAGGAGGTGAAACTAATCTGAGCTGCCAGAATTGATGTCAGCTCTGGAATCTAACATTGAGGTCTGCCTCTACTACATGATTTGACCTTCTAGGGATATGGGCTACTAAATGCATGGGATTACAAGTCTTCATATCTCAAATGTCCAAACTGAGTTCTGTATATGGTTCCACATATGGTTCTGTATGAGTAGGTGAAATGTATATGGTTCTGTAAGAGGAATGATCTTAAATACAATATTTTAATCCATTTTCGGTATTCTCTATGCATCTGTTTCCTTCCTCCAAAAGGATCAGGACTGTGCTCATCCTAATCATCCACAATGTTGCAGCAAGAAGAGGTGGCATTTTATTTTTGATCTGTAGACTACCTGTAATATGTATTACATATGTATGCATATATATATATGTTTGTGTGCATATGTTACATATATACATAAAATTACATTATCGTGAGGTTTTTTTAAATAATGGCAAAGTAGCTCAGCAAGTAAGCTGTCAATTTGAAGTGAATTTATGTTCTGATAACACCCCCAAAGAAATCCCTTCTTTGAATGCATGTGTTTGCCTTGAGTGATGTCAGAGCAAACGTATGAGGACGCTTGTTTCTGTACCTTTCTGCTTTTTAAAACATTGTCTAGAAAGAATGTTATTGGCAACAATGAAAGAACAAGATTTTATAAGCGTTTCGCACCTCTTCTTTTTGAGCCTTTCAGTCAAATGGTAAACCAAACACGTAGCAAAAAGAAAAGATCTCACACAAAATCAAAAAGGAGATATTTAAGATAAATATACCTGAATAAGAGCAAATCCCAGTCAAAAAGTCATGTGCCAAGGTGAGCTCATCTCAGGGCAGCCCCTCCCCTCCCCTTCCTATATCTAATCCCATGCATCTGTTCATTCATTTGCCCCCCTCTTTACTATGATATGGTTCCTTTAGGTTGCTTGGCAACCATTATAATGCTGCTGCACATGCGTGCTAGATAATAAATCCTATCTTGCTTTATTTTTCTCCTTCTTTAAAACAAGGAATTACAAAACAAGATATTTCCCTCTTTTCTAATGAACAAAAAACATCTGTGAAAATTTCAAAAGCACATAAAATGCCTGCAAGGATGCAGATAAGTAATTACAATTCTTGACAAAGTGTAACTGATCATTGCCTAATGTGTCTACATGCAGTTATTATTTGCAATGGCCTCCTCTTTTAAATACGTGTACATTAATGCACATATGTCGATATACGTTTGTGTAGAACTATAAAGAGAAAGGGAGAGAAAGGGAAGAAAGTGACAGCTGCTAGGTCCCAAACAAAGAAAATGAAGGAAATTCCTGGAAATAATCTTGTTGTATATATATTTTTTAAACAGTGGATGCAATAGTTAGAAGACCAGACCTGGACTAAATCTATCCACTTTTTTCTATAAGAAATCAGACAAAGCTTATGGCCTTCCCCATCCCCTCCTTGGCAAATCCCAGTGTCCTGCTGCTTTCATTTGTTTTTGATCTGCCTCATTAAAAGACTATTGATGGCTTTAACTATTGTCCTTGTTTAGGTGCTGATTTACAAGCACTAATATCTGACTGTGCGAGATTAATGGGAGTCCAGGCAGTTTACGATTATCCTGAGGTCCCTGACCACACATGTAGGGGTTTGGGTAGGGGTCATGCACTCCTATGAAAAACTCCAAAGCAGGCTTAAACCTGGGAACGTTTTAATAGGATTGAATCTGTAATAGGATTTGGCAGCTTGGCCGAAACTGGATGGTGTGGCTTGTTTGGGGTTTCTTTCTTTTCTCTTTTTCATGTATTTATTTTTTTTTATTGTATCATTATTATCTTGAAATAAAGAGTAATATTTTATGTTGAAGTCCAAATATTGTCACTACAGTTTAAAGGAGTCCTTAAGATTAAAAATAAATAAATAAATAAGCAGCGGCACAATATAGGATATTAAAAGAAAAGATTGCCGGGGCATGAAATGCTGTTTCTATTATGTAGTAAATTAGAAGGTAAAAAAAATAAAAGATGAGGAGAGAATAAAATTTCTGTTGTGAATGGCTGTGTATTTTTAGCTAAAAATGCTTTAAGGAGTCTAAAAGGCACTGGCAACATAGGGCTATTTATAAAAGAGGATATTTCTCCCAGGCAGGCACAGCGCTGCCCTCCCTGGCACCCCGTTCTGCTGAAAAGCGCAGCGCCCTGAAGCTGAATTCTCTCTTAGTCAAACAACAAGGGCACTCTGAGTGACAGCAGTGCTGTGGCGCATTCGATTTTTGAATAATACTGCAAACACGAATAAAATTCAAAGTAAAGATACCACACTCTCGATAATATCCCAAATGGAATTCTATCAATATTTTAGTTCCCATTTGAAATCAGGCACAAGGGACCGTGAGCTTTGTCAACACTATCTTCTATGTCAATTCACTTGATTATAGTGTCTAAATTCAGGAACAGTGGTGGTAAAATTATTTAACCTCTTGGACTCTGGTCATTTGAACATTATAAGGAGACTGTCACGTAAAGATGCCCTCATTAATTTTGGTGGACCAGAAATGGAAGGCGAGATATAGGGCCTGGCCTAGGGGGTCACACGAGTGCCCTTTTACAGGACCCGACCTGTAAATCTCCAAGCACAAAAGAAGTTACGGTGGCTATAAGACCTCATAAAAAGGTAATAGGAAAATAAATTACAGATTTTGTTTTGGGTGGCTTTACAAGTCAAGTTGTAACAGAACTTTGAGGAAATCTAAACTTTAACTAAAAATCCAGAGCATATTTATGACTTCAAAGAAATTCACTTTCACACCCAAATATGTGGCTCAGCCAAATCATTCTACTGTATTATTTGCTGTCATTCTGCTTGAGGAAGTCTCACATTTTTCAAACAGAACCATAGAGATGAAATGAACATATTATTTCAAACAGTGTTCTTTCACAGAACCATTTTACTCTTTGTTTATTTTTATTTCCAAAGACTATTTTTCAAAATCCATTTTTGTAGTGTTATAACAGTGATTCTTCACCCCAAATCAAATATCTGAGGGACTATCTTTATTATCATCATCATCATTATTATTATGATCATTATCATTATTATTATTCCTTTCTAAGTACACAATACATTCTGTGATAACCACTGTAAAATTAAGCATTTCCTGTAAGAGTGACTTATCTCATTATATGAAGGTGGTAAGTATCCAAGTATCCCTTTCATGAATGAAGTAATTGAGAGTGGGGCTTTTAGGGTCCAGAAAGCAGCAACACTGTAAGACCCACAGGAGTGTCAATAAACAATGCAAGGAAGTCTCCTGGACACAAAGCTTTGACCACTGGTCCTGGCTGAGGTGATTGCAGCCGCCTGCGGACAAATCCACAGGAGAGCTGACAACCTCTATAGTATATTGGATGTACGTCATTGCAGCTTTAAAAATAGTCCATTCCTAATGTTCTCCAAATCATTTGCCAAATGTAGGCCCAGTGTAGTTATCACGATCACCGATTTTTACTATTTAAGACCCAAATCTAACAACAGTCTTCATTATTCACATCCCATAAAGGAAGGAAAATCTATGACTTAATCTAATAACCTGGTATTTTCTTCTATAAATCCAAACTGCATTAAAATTGACTAATCGCTTACATGTTCCCATGAAGCAAGTATGTTCAAAGGAATCATGATCCTCTATTTTGTAGACCAAGAAACTGATGACAAGATGTAAAGTACCAGCAAGGGCTGGTAAAACAGTCTTACTTAAGAATTCTACCTGAGGGGCACCTGGGTGGCTCAGTTGGTTGAGCATATCGACTTCAGATCAGGTCATGATCTCACGTTCGTGAGTTTGAGCCCCACATGCAGCTCTGTGCTGACAGCTCAGACACTAGAGCCTGCTTCCGATTCGGTGTCTACTACCCCTCTGTCTTCCCCTCCCCCATTCATGCTCTGTCTTTCTCTCTTCCTCTCAAAAATAAATAAACATTAAAAAAAAATTTGGCGGCATCTGAATGGTTCAGTTGGCTAAGGGTCTGACTTCAGCTCATGTCATGATCTTGCAGTTCATGAGTTCAAGCCCCACATTGGGCTCTGTGCTGACAGTTCAGAGCCTGAAACCTGTTAATTCTGTTTCTCCCTGTCTCTGTGCTCCTTCCCCACTCATGCGTGGTATCTCACTCAAAAATAAATAAATAAAATATGCTTTAAACATATTTTAACAATTCTACCTGACTTCAGCTCAGAACTGATTCAAACCTTTTAACTTTGAAGTGCCCTGGAAACGAGTTTTGAAGCTATGGTCCTATTCTCTGGTACAAATTCTTTATTTCTTTTAACACTTGGAAGAGCCTGAAAAAATAACTTGGCAGAAGTTATCCTAAATTCTGTAAACTATTTTATTAACATCATTGCTATAAAAACACCAATGTTTTTACACACAAAGACAAAAATTTCATTTTCATCAAGCATATGAGCCTGATTTTCAGAAATACTAATTAAAACTAAAAGATACCCTTGAAATTTTTTCAGAAGCTTTTCTAATTTAGAAGACAAATCTGATGCAAAGATAATACTTGGCATATATGTGTACAAAGAGAAAGATAAGGAAATAAAAAAAGACTACAATTGTTCAATTATATTGATGAAGCTAAAACTGCCACATTATGGATAATTATCTTATTTATAAAGCCTCAGAAGAGTGAAACTAAATATCCATGAGCAACTTAATTATCTGTGTTTCTTCAATAATATTTTTTTATGATGGATGGTTGGCTGAGTCCTACAGGCCAAGCACTGCAATGGAGGAGACATGGCAATTTTCATCCTATCAGCTTTTTTCTTTTTTTTTAAGTTTATTTAATTATTTTGAGAGAGAGAGAGAGAGAGAGAGAGAGAGAGAGAGAGAGAGAGAGAGAAAGAGAGAGAGAGGTCAAGCAGGTAAAGGACAAGAGAAGGACAAAGAGAATATCAAGCAGACTCCACACCATCAGGGCATGGCCTGATGCAGGCTCAAGTCCACAAACCACGAGATCATGACCTGAGCCAAGATTAAGAGTCGGATGTTTAGCCAACTGAGCCACCCAGGTGCCTCTTGATCAGCTCTTTTACAAAAAGGAAGGTCCAGTGTATGTATTTGGGGAGACAGGCAGAGCTGTTATTTTGGTTTTGGTAAAGCTACATTATTACACTTTACTTTTTAATTTTTTTCCATAATATTTTATTGTCAAATTGATTTCCATACAACACCCAGTGCTCTTCCCCACAAGTGCCCTCCTCCATCACCACCACCTCCTTTCCCCCTCTCCCCCTTTCCCCTTCAACCCTCAGTTCATTTTCAGCATTCAACAGTCTCTCAAGTTTTGCATCCCTCTCTCTCCCCAACTCTGTTTCCCTCTTCCCCTCCCCCTGGTCCTCCATTAGGTTTCTCCTGTTTTCCTGTTAGACCTATGAGTGCAAACATATGGTTTCTGTCCGTCTCTGCCTGGCTTATTTCGCTTAGCATGACACCCTCGAGGTCCATCCACTTTCCTACAAATGGCCATATGTCATTCCCTCTCATTGCCATGTAGTACTCCATCGTGAATATATACCACATCTTCCTGATCCACTCATCAGGTGACGGACATTTAGGCTCCTTCCATG